>NC_087190.1:11966603-11969103 GCF_035594125.1 Scylla paramamosain
CATCATATATATTTTTTTCCTTTTTTTCTTTCTTTTCTTCTTTTCCTTGTTTTCCTGCCTGCATTCTATTCAGTAATTCTCTCTCTCTCTCTCTCTCTCTCTCTCTCTCTCTCTCTCTCTCTCTCTCTCTCTCTCTCTCTCTCTCTCTCTCTCTCTCTCTCTCTCTCTCTCTCTCTCGGTTTCTATCTCCTTTCTATTTCCTCTTCTCACTCATGCATGAATTTCCCTCTCTCTCTCTCTCTCTCTCTCTCTCTCTCTCTCTCTCTCTCTCTCTCTCTCTCTCTCTCTCTCTCTCTCTCTCTCTCTCTCTCTCTCTCTCTCTCTCTCTCTCTCTCTCTCTCTCTCTCTCTCTCTCTCTCTCTCTCTCTCTCTTCCTCTCCATGCAATTCACTGTCAATTTCCAGCCTTGTTACTCTCCTCCTCCTCCTCCTCCTCCTCCTCCTCCTCCTCCTCCTCCTCCTCCTCCTCCTCCTCTTCCTCCTCCTCCTCCTCATCGTTCGTTACCTTCTCCTCCTACTCTCTTCCTCTCCCCTCACGTACACTATTCCCTTCCCTTCTTCCTTCCTTCCTTCCTTCCTTTCTCCTCCTCCTCCTCATCCTCCTCCTCCTCCTCCTCCGTCAGCAGAAACGTGGGTGCCTCCTGATGTGGAAGTTATGTGTAATAGGAGGAGTATTGGTGTGTGTGTGTGTGTGTGTGTGTGTGTGTGTGTGTGTGTGTGTGTGTGTGTGTGTGTGTGTGTGTGTGTGTGTGTGTGTGTGTGTATACCAAAAGTTCCATCCCTTTCAATCCTAAATTTGTAACTGGAATATATGAAAAAGAGGAGGAGGAGGAGGAGGAGGAGGAGGAGGAGGAGGAGACAGCAGTAGTGGACGAGGTCGTGGAAGACAAAACAAGAAGATCAAGGAGGAGGAAGAGGAAGAGGAGGAGGAGGAGGAGGAGGAGGAAGGAGGAGAAAAGAGCATGGTAAGGAAGAGGAAGAGGTACAGAAGAAAGAGGAGGAAGAGGAAGAATAAAAGATCAAGAAAAAGAAGGAAAAGGAAAAAAATATATAAAGAGAGAGAGAGAGAGAGAGAGAGAGAGAGAGAGAGAGAGAGAGAGAGAGAGAGAGAGAGAGAGAGAATAAGTAGAAGAAATGAACAATAAGAATATCAAGCATGAGAAAAAAAGAATGATTAGAAAAAGAAAGAAAATTAGAAGGAAGAAGAAGAAGAAGAAGAGTAAGAGGAGGAGGAGGAAGAGGAAGAGGAGGAGGAGGAGGAGGAGGAGGAGGTAGCTTAGGGACAACAATAGCATAAGATTCAGCACCCTTAATAAATTTACAAGTGCTGTTTGTTGTTGTTTGCCTGACAGATGACTCCTCCTCCTCCTCCTCCTCCTCCTCCTCCTCCTCCTCCTTTTCTTATTCTTCTTCCTTCTTATTTTCTTTCTAATTTTCCTTTATTATGCTTTTCGTTTCCTTGATATTTTCCTTTTTATTCCTTTTCTTTAAGTCTCCTCCTCCTCCTCCTCCTCCTCCTCCTCCTCCTCCTCCTCCTCCTCCTCCTCCTCCTCCTCCTCCTCAAAGCGTAGGACGGGTGTGTGGAGTAAGTGGAGGAGACGAAAGGAAAAGAGGGATTCGAGCAAGAGAGAGAGAGAGAGAGAGAGAGAGAGAGAGAGAGAGAGAGAGAGAGAGAGAGAGAGAGTCAAAAGTGGGTTGAAGCCTCGCGCGTAAATCTGCTAAGCTCCGGAAGCCTCGTCTGGTAAGAAGCCTCACACACACACACACACACACACACACACACACACACACACACACACACACACACACACACACACTTGCTTTTAGTTGTACCGGGTTTCGTTGTGTGTGTGTGTGTGTTTGTGTGTGTGTGTGATTTAGTAATCGACAGACTTGTTGGCTGACTGATTGACTCTCTCTCTCTCTCTCTCTCTCTCTCTCTCTCTCTCTCTCTCTCTCTCTCTCTCTCTCTCTCTCTCTCTCTCTCTCTCTCTCTCTCTCTCTCTCTCTCTCTCTCTCCACGCCCCTCCACACTAACAGCACGGAAACAGTGAATTAAGACAACGGAAGAGAGAGAGAGAGAGAGAGAGAGAGAGAGAGAGAGAGAGAGAGAGAGAGAGAGAGAGGGGTAACATCCACACCTTTGAAGATACAAGTCAATATGAAAGATGATAATAATAATAATAATAATAATAATAATAATAATAATAATAATAATAATAATAATAATAATAATAATAATAATAATAATAATAATAATAATATCTGCATTTCACCCCCAATTCAGTGACTCATGAATAATTGATGAATGCATAATTACATCGTCTTTAAGGGCCGTTTGTTTAAGTGTCTGTCTGTCTGTCTGTCTGTCTGTCTGTCTGTCTGTCTGTCTGTACGTATGTATGTATGTATGTATGTGTTTTGTATGCATGTATTTGTATAACTCTCTCTCTCTCTCTCTCTCTCTCTCTCTCTCTCTCTCTCTCTCTCTCTCTCTCTCT
>NC_087190.1:11974103-11976603 GCF_035594125.1 Scylla paramamosain
GACTTGACCGCTGCCTCGGCGTGACCATTGGAGCGTGGATAATGAGGTGAAGATACACGATGCTCCACCCCCATCGAGCCAGGAAGCGCCGTACCGATGAAGAAGTGAACTGCGGTCCACCGTCAGTCCTCAGGAGAACAGGCACGCCCGTGTCGGCGAACACACCCCGAAGGACACGAACGAGCTGATCAGTCGATGCTGGACGTGAGCATGCAGACACGTGAGGCCACCCAGACAAGCGATCTACATACACGAGGTATGTACGGCCTGCTGCGTGGAAGTAGTCTGCAGAAACTGACTCAAACACCCTGCTGGGTGTGTCCGTGTCCTGCCAGAGAGGTTCGTTGGCTTGGCTTGGTAGGAGTGGACGGCATAGTGAGCATCCAGAAACGACGTTCTCAACGTCTCTGTCCATACCAGGCCAGTACACCGTTTGTCGGGCCCGTCGCTTGGTGCGCTCCATCCCCTGATGACTGTCATGGAGTCGCTCTAGTGTTTCTCGGCGGAGGCTGTGAGGAATAAGAAGCCTCGGCCCGTAAACCACCAGGTCGTCGTCTACGGCCAGCAGACTGCGCACCGGCCAGTACGTACGCAAGCGGTGATCGAGGTCGTGGCAATGATCAGGGAAGCCCTCGATGATGACGTTCTTGAGCAAGCAGTACTCCCCGTCTCTTGCTGCTGCGGCACGTACCATTTCCACAGTCTGATCCTGGAGTGGTGCTAAGCGGACGCCGTCCTCATTGGTGGCAGATAACGCTGAGATGACCGCTGAGTGGAGAGGGTCGAGGTCACCAGAAGTAGCAGCATCCTCTTCCTCCACTGGGTCCTGTACTGCTTCGAAGACGCTGGGAAAGGCCTTGATCACAGCAGCAGCGTGCCCCGCACGCTGCTGTGGCGTTGGGTCGTAGGAATGAGGCCAGCTGATCACTTCTGTGGGCGTAGATAGAGGTGGCTGCGAGGCGGTCGGGTACTTGATGGAGCTGTTGCCGGTGTGCTGTTCTTCCCTGCGTAGCGGTCGGATTTGAGCCGGAAAATCTTCGGGGAGGATTCCGAGAGCGATGGAATCGTACCAGCTAAGCAGCGCCCCCTTCACCTCCTTCACCACGCTCACAACAGTCTCAGCTTCCCTGTCGCCCAGTTGCAAGTGCGACGAAGAAAGTTCCTACACAGGTGAGGGGTGATTACCGGCAGCATAAAGTCCATCACCATCAGCGGGCGCCAAGCTGGAGGGCGGGATTCCAAGGAGTGTTGCCGTGTCGAGGCCAATAACGGTCGTTTCGGCCCCAGAGTCAGGAGTCCACGTAATCTTGTCTCTTCCAGCGGGATGTGTGGCGGTAATGAGCACCTGGGGCGCAGGTCGTGCCGTCACCGTCTTTGTGTATACGCCTGATAAGAGCTGGTATACACTGGCACTGGCTCCCCGCCTCGGGCCTGCACCGCGATGAGGAGAGACAGTTGAGGAACTCCTCGAAGCTCCTCGTCGTTTCCTCACCTGTCTGCTGACATACACTCGCAAAATGCCCTCTTTTCCCGCAGTTACGACACACTTTATCTATTGCCTGGCATCCCCTTTTGTCACTGCGACAATCTTTGCCACAACGATAACAGCCCGTGGGGCTTGAGCCCCCGAAACTGCCCTTCCTGTAGTTCGAGACAGCGTTCACACCATGGCTCGAAGAGTGAGAGCCGCCCCTTAGTACTGCACTACACTGGTTAGCGCTCTCTGATGCTCTGCAAATATCTATGGCGTTTTCAAGGGTGAGTTTCTTGTTTTCCAGCATGCGTTTCAGAGCCACTTCGTCTCGTGTCCCAACGACAATTCTGTCACGCAGCTGATGGTTTATGCACTGGTCGCAAAAGTCACAGAAATTGGCGATTTCCTTAACAGCACATAAAAAGTCGTCAAAACCTTCTTGCGTTTCTTGCACGCGGGAGTAGAAGTCTCTTCTATCCATGATGATGTTGCGCTGGCTTCGCAGGTACTCACACATTGCATCGAGGATGGTTCTTAACTCCGCGTCTCTCGGTAAGCTTATCCCGTAGCGAAGTGTACGGGTCCACTCGTCGTCTAGGACAGCAGCGAGTGCCGCCCTCTGCTCAGCCAGGGAGAGACAGTCTATCCTGGCGAGGGTTACGTATCCTTCAAACTTATGGCGCCACGTGTCGAACTCACGTAAAGATGCTGACGCCGTTAAGTGAGGAATGATGGTGGCGGACGTCGGGAACCTCGCGCCCTGGGTAGACGTGCTGCGGGCTGTGGTTTCGCCTTCATTGCTCGCCGTGGTGCGACTGGGAGCTTGTGTCCCCACTCTCTCCAGCAGCTGGGTTAAACGCTCCTCGCGAGCCTGACTCTGCTCCGACTGTCGCGCTAGCAGAGCAGCCAGCGCCTCCAACTGCTTCTCCATTCTGCGCCGTACCCACTGCAGCCTTGTCCTGATCCTACTCACTGCGCCATGTTCGACTCTTGACCAGCAGGGGCACAGGAAACGCAGGTAACAGT
>NC_087190.1:11984103-11991603 GCF_035594125.1 Scylla paramamosain
CCCCAAGTCCCCCATTACACCCTAGGAGGTACCACAGCCCATTTTAGCCCATCCCTCCTCATCCCTGTCCATCCCAACGCATCCCAGCCCATCCCAACCCTAAGTCTCCTATCCTGTTTGTTCGGTTAGGTTATTCATTTCATCAACGCTCCAGTCACGCTCACCTTACCGTTTTATGGGCCAAGCTTCTTAAAGACGAAAATGAAAGGTACACACACACACACACACACACACACACACACACACACACACACACACACACACACACACACACACACACACACACACACACACACACACACACACACACACACACACACACACACACACACACACACACACACGGCAGCACTACTACACTCAGGAATCTTTACTTTTTTTTATTTTTTTGCCCTTTCAATCAAATATGTGACGTGTAGATCTGAAAGGCAGCACAGAGAGAGAGAGAGAGAGAGAGAGAGAGAGAGAGAGAGAGAGAGAGAGAGAGAGAGAGAGAGATTGTTATAAAATGCATAGACTTCTCCGCCTTGAATTGCAAACGTATTTCTGCAAGTCGAGGCTCCACCATTGATAGGACTTGTTGATGCTGATTGCTACCCTGGCTGCAGGTGTGAGCGCCCCTCCCTGGCCCTGTGTGACACCTCGCAGTAGGGCAGAGTCAGGGAGCCTCCGGGAACTTAAATCAATGTTGCCAATGCCCTGAAGCTTTTGAAGTGGCCAGGAATTCTAGTTGTGTTAGTTTTATTTTATTTTCTTCCTTTCTTTTTTTCTTTTTTTTTTTTATTACTTTATTTTTAGTTGTTGGTACATAAAAGAATGAGGGAAGAAAGAGGCGGAGGATGATTATTAAGAGTTTATAGTAATGAATTAATACCTTGGAAGTGGCCAGGGATTAGTTTTCTTAGTTTATTTATTTATTTATTTTCTTTTAATATTGCTTCTTTTTAATTCTTGATACACAAATAAGAGTGAGGGAAGAAAGAGGCGGAGGGTGACTATTAAGAGTTTATAGTAACGAATTAATATCTTAGAAGTGGCCAAGGATTCAGTTGTGTTAGTTTACATTCGTTTTTTTTTTTTAATTGGTTCTTTTAATTGTTGATACATGTGAGGGAAGAGAGAGAGGATGATTATTAAGAGTTTACAGTAATTAATTAATATCTTGGAAGTGGCCAGGGATTCCAGTTCTCTTAGTTTGTATTCGGTTTTTTTTTTTGTTTTTTTTTTTACCTGTTAATTCATGATACATAAGTGAGAGAGTGAGGGGAGAAAGAGAGAGAGGGAGGGAGGGAGGGAGAGGGTGATTACTAATACCTTATAATAACTTGAATGAATATCTTTGACCTTTTGTTAGTTAATTTAGTTTTCTTTTTATTATTACCTCTTTTAATTCTTCATAAATGAGAGAGAAGGAGAGGATGATTATTAAGAGTTTATTGTAACTTAAATTAATATCTTAGACCTTTCGTTAGTTTACTTAGTTTTTTATTATTATTACCTCTAAATTCTTGATAATAAGAGAGAGAGAGAGAGAGAGAGAGAGAGAGAGAGAGAGAGAGAGAGAGAGAGAGAGAGAGAGAGAGAGAGAGAGAGAGCGCTTATAACAACATGAATTAATAACTTCGACCTTTTGTTAGTTTTATTTTCTTTTATTACCTCTTCTTAATTCTTGATAAATAAGAGAGTAAGAGAGAGAGAGAGAGAGAGAGAGAGAGAGAGAGAGAGAGAGAGAGAGAGAGAGAGAGAGAGGGTCATTACTAATACCTTACAATAACATGAATCAATATTTTGGACTTTGAAGAGACCAGAAATTCAAGTGTTCAAGTTCGAAAAAAATAAATAAATAAAAAAAAAAAAAAAAAAAAATAATAATAATAATAATAATAATAATAATAATAATAATGATCACCACCCTGGATTTTTTTAGTGACGGAATTTCTCTATTTTTTTCTTTTTTTTTACCATCTTTCTAAATAAATGTGATGAGGAAGAACGTTAAAAAAATGAATAAAAAAGAATGAAAAGAATATCATCAATAGCTTGAATCGATTTTGCAAGTATTTTCTTTATCTTGGGCTGGTGTGGAATTCATGTTTTCTTAGTCGTCCTTTTAATGTTCATCTCGTTTTCGTCTCCATAAATGAAAGAGTAAGAAAAAAGAGAGTCAGTCTGTATGAGGTAAATGAAATAAATTGTCAACAGTATAGATTTTCACAGCAATCTATTCACTTTTTTTTTTTTTTTTAGCTCTTCAATATTTCCATCTCCTTTTCATCTCCATAAAAAAATAAATAAATAAATGATAAAAAAAAAAGGAAGAGGCAGTTTTAGTAAGTGAAATTAATCTTGAAAACACCGTAGACTTTCACAACAATCTATTCACTTTTTTTTTTTTTTAGCTCTTCAATACTTCCATCTCCTTTTTCATTTCCATAAAAAAAGAAATTAAATGATAAAAAAAGGAAGAGGCAGTCTTTAGTAAGTGAAATTAATCTTTAGAACTCCGTAGTCTTTAACATCAATTTATTAACTTTTCTTTCTTTTTTCAGTTATTTTTTTTTTTTACTTTACAATACTTCCATCTCCTTTTCATCTCCATACACAAAAGAAGTGGAATAATGAAAAAAAAAAGGTAGTCTGTAGTAAGTGAAATTAATCTTGAGAACACCGTAGACTCTCACAGCAAAGAGTAAGGAGAAGAGAAGCAGTCTCTTTCTATAAGTTAAATGAATCGTGCCATCACCGTACACTTTCACAGCAAACCATTCACTTCTTCCTTCTTTTCTCCAATAATTTCCCCTCCTGTCGTTCTCTAAATAAAAGAAAAAGAGTAAGGAGAAGAGAAGCAGTCTGTCCATAAGTTAAATTAATCATGCCAGCACTGTAGACTTTCACAGCAAACCATTCACTTCTCCCTTCCTTCATTTCTTCAATATTTTCCCCTCCTATCCATCCCTATGTAAAAGAAAAGGAGTAAGAAGAGAGGCAGTCTGTGTATAAGTTAAATTAATCATGCCAGCACTGTAGACTTTCACAGCAAACCATTCACTTCTCCCTTCCTTCATTTCTTCAATATTTTCCCCTCCTATCCATCCCTATGTAAAAGAAAAGGAGTAAGAAGAGAGGCAGTCTGTGTATAAGTTAAATCAATCATGCCAGCACCGTAGACTTTCACAGCAAACCATTCACTTCTCCCTTCCCTTCATTTCTTCAATACTTTCCCCTCCTATCCATCTCTATATAAAAGAAAAGGAATAAGAAGAGAGGCAGTCTGTGTATAGTAAGTTAAATCAATCATGCAAACACCGTAGACTTTCACAGCAGATCATTCACTTTCCTTCCCTTCATTTCTGCAATACTCTCCCCTTCCTTTCCATCTCTTTAAATAAACAATGGGAACAATAATAAGAAAGAGAAAAGAGGAAGGGCGTAGTAACTTAAACAGCAATCCTCTCACCTCCCTTTCTCCACTACCCCAATGCCCTTCACCTCCCATAACAGAAAACCCAAGAGGAAAAAAAAAAGAAAAAAAAAAGAAAAATCCTTCACGAAACATAATCCCTTTACAAATTAACCTTTCCCGTGTCATTTAAGTGGTCCTGTCACGCGTTAGTCAAGAAGTGCCGCCCCGGTAACAAAGTTGGGTATTTTTCTCTTAAGTGATCTGTGAAAGTTGATCCGGAATGACTTAATATAAATTGCGTCCTGATTCTGAGCCCGCGCGTCACTGATCCCTTGAATGTACGAGGAGGAAGAGGAGGAGGAGGAGGAGAATAAATAAGAAAAGAACGACAAGGAAAAAAGACGCGGTAGAGGAGGAAAAGAAGAAAGAGGAGGGGAATTAGGTTGAGAAGAGAAGAAAAGGAGGAGGAAAAGGAGAAAATAGGAAGAAAAGGAGGAAGAGCAGAAACATGGAACAAGAAGAGGAGGAGCCGCATTAAAAACGGAATAAGAGGAAGAAGAGAAAAAGGTGGAAAAAAAGAAAAGAGGAAGAGTAGAGAAGAAAACGAGAAGAGGAGCAGGAAAAGAACAAGAAGAGGAGAAATAGAGGAAAAAGCAAGAAGATGAGGAGGGGTAGGAGAAAATAAGAAAAGAAGAAAGAGCAGGAAAACAGGAGAAAAGAGAAGGAAGCACAAGAGAAGAGGAAGAAGAGGAAAAGGTAGAAAAAAAAAGAAAAAGGAGAAGGCGGAGCAGGAATAGAACAAGAAGAGGAGGAAGAACTGGAGGAGGAAAAGTAGTAGTAGTAGTAGTAGTAGTAGTAGTAGTAGTAGTAGTAGTAGTAGTAGTAGTAGTAGTAACATTAGTAGTAATTGTAGTAGCAGTAGAAGGAGGATGAAGAGAGGAGAAGAAAAAAAGAGAAGACGAAGAGGGAAAAGAAGGGAAACAAGAGGAAAGAGAAGGAAGCACAGGAGAAAAAGGAAGAGGTAAAAAATGGAGAAAAGAAAAGAAGAAGAACAGAGAAGAAAAGGAGGAAGGGGAACAGGAAAAAAGAACAAGAAGAGGAGTAAGAGAAGGAAAAGGAAGAAGAAGAGAAGGAGAAGGAGGAGGAGAAGGAGAAGGAGGAGAAAGAATGGAAATGCTGAGTTGGTACACACACACACACACACACACACACACACACACACACACACACACACACACACACACACACACACACATACACACGTTAACCCGCATTTCGCAGCCAAGTCCCGCTGTAAAATGGCAACTTTATGGCTTATAGATCAAGCAGGAGAAAAAGCAGCGGCGGCGGAACTTGTAGCACCAGCAGAGAGACCACGAGGGACGAGGCCATTAGCAGGGGTGGCAGCAGACCAGTAGAAGCAGAGGAAGCAGGGAGAGTGGCTGGGTAGATAGGTGGAAAGTTGATGCGAGAGGCAGAAGTGGATAGGAATAGGAGGAGAGTGGCGGGGTAGATGGACAGAGGGAAGAGGGAGGGAGGAGAGGGAAATGGACGGGGAAAAGAAAGGAAGAGAGGGAAAATAGACAGAAAAGAACGGGGGAAGAGGAAGAGAGGAAGAATAAACGACAGAAAGACAGAAGAGGAGAAAGTGTAAATGGACAGAAGCGGACAGGAGGAAGAAGAAGAGAGGAAGAATAAATAGACAGAAATAGACAGGGGGAAAAAGAAGGGTGACAAATAAATGGAGGAAGGAGAGGTTAGATAAATTAACAGAAGCAGGGGTAGGTTAGTAGAGTAGGTGGACAGGGGGGAGGGGTAAAGCAAGATCGACATAGTAAATAAACAAAAACAGACAGTGAAAAGAGAAATCAAGATAAAAGGAGAGAAGGAAGGGAAGGATAACAAGGTAAACAGATGGAAGTAACAGAAATTTGGCCAAAATAGACAAGGGGAAGATGGAAAGGGGTGACAAGGTAAATGGTCAGGAGGAAGAGAAAGGGGTGAGAGCTTGAATTGGACAAGCAGAAGGAAGGCAAGGATGGTAGGCTAGTCTGCTAGGTAACTGACATGGAATATATCACAAATAGACAGAAAGGAGGGGAAGAGGACTGCAGGGTATCCAATAAGGCAAGGTAGGTTAGGATTTTAGGTAAATATGTTGACGTATATCATAAGAAATACACAGAAGGGGTGAAAGGGTTAATGGACAGGGGGGAAGGGAAGGGCGTGAAGGGCGTGACAGAATAAATGGACAGAAGCAGTAGCAGGAAGACAGGGGAAGGCAGGGTAGTGTTGGGTAAATGGCCTGGCGTTTATCATGTCCCACGGCCGCCACGCTTCCTGAAGGCGCCTCATTCGTCTCCCGCAGAAGGCGATCGTGTTCCGCGGCGCCCACTAAAAATGCTGGCGTGGTAATGAAGGTCCTTATCGCGCTGACCACCGCCCACGCACAACACGACACGGCGCGGCAACATGCTGGAGGGGCGCCTGTCACGGCTGTTTGCTTGCGTTTGGTTGTGTTTGGCTTGAAATCTGGTTTTTGGTTTGTTTTGTGTTTGTTTTGTTTGTTTTGCTTTGTTTGTTTTGTTTTGTTGTTTTGTTTGTTTTGCTGTTGTTTGTTATTTTGTTTGTTTTGTGTTTGTTTTGTTTTGTTTGTTTTGTTTGTTTGTTTTGTTTTGTTGTTTTGTTTGTTTTGCTGTTTGTTATTTTGTTTGTTTTGCTTTGTTTGTTTTGCTGTTGTTATTTTGTTTTGTTTGTTTTGTTAGTGTTTTTTTTTGTTATTGTTTTTTTGTTTGTTTTATCGTTTTGTTTGTTTTGTGTTTTTTGTTTATTATTATTGTTTTGTTTGTTTTGTGTTTTATTGTTTTTTTGTTTTGTGTTTGTTTTATTTTGTTTTGTTTGTTTTGTTTTGTTTTGTCTTGGGTTTTTGTTTTGTTTTGTTTTGTTTATCTTGTTTTTGTTTTTGTTTGTTTTGGGTTTGTTTTGTTTTTGCTTATTTTTCTTTGTTTTGATTTGGATTTTGTTTGTTTTGTTTTGTTTTTCTGTTTTTGTTTCGTTTCGTTTCGCTTCGTTTTATTTTATTTTGGTTTTTTGTTTTGTTTTTTCTTGTTTTGATTTTTTGTTCATTATTACCATCATCATCATCATCATCATCATCATCATTATTATTATTATTATTATTATTATTATTATTATTATTATTATCATTATTAGAAGTAGTAGAAGTAGTAGTAGTAGTAGTAGTAGTAGTAGTAGTAGTAATAGCAGTGGTAGTAGTAGTAGTAGTAGTAGTAGTAGTAGTAGTAGTAGTAGTAGTAGTAGTAGTAATACAGCGTTATTTTATTCATGTATTTTCTTTACTTATCCATTTATTTACTCTATATATATATATTCATTTTATTTTTCCATACTAAAATAATAAGAAAGGGAGAAATTTCAAACTTTATATGATACAAAATAATACGAATTCAAGCAGGTCGACAGAGAGAGAGAGAGAGAGAGAGAGAGAGAGAGAGAGAGAGAGAGAGAGAGAGAGAGAGAGAGCACACCAATACGTCGTCAGAAATAAGGTTGGACTGAGAGTGTGAGATTTCAGGGGCGATTTAATGCAGAAATTGTACTTTATGTGAAAGCAATAAGCGGCGGATTCTACCTAATTGTTGTTGCTCTCTCTCTCTCTCTCTCTCTCTCTCTCTCTCTCTCTCTCTGAGCTGTATCTTTGCCGTATTCGTAGATTTAAAACGTTTGAATGTATGTGTGTGTGTGTGTGTGTGTGTGTGTGTGTGAGAGAGAGAGAGAGAGAGAGAGAGAGAGAGAGAGAGATAATAAAAAGTGGAATACAACGAAAGAATTACTGCCTGTTATATCTCTCCTCGGTAAGAATGAGAGAGAGAGAGAGAGAGAGAGAGAGAGAGAGAGAGAGAGAGAGAGAGAGAGAGAGAGAGAGAGACTGGAATACCCAAATACTTCTCCCCCCAAAAAAATAAAATAAATAAATAAAAACGGATAAAGAAAAAAATAATCCACTTCTTCTTCAACCTGGCTTTTCCACACCGTCTGAGCACACAAAAAAAAATAAATAAAATAAATAAATAAAT
>NC_087190.1:12016603-12024103 GCF_035594125.1 Scylla paramamosain
TGTTTTTTTGTCTTTTTTTTTTTTTTAAGGTTGGTGTGACAAGGAAGTGAATAGTAAGTAATTGATAGTGTGTGCTTGATGCAATTTTTTTATTTATTTTTTTTTAAGGTTGCTATTAAAAGAAAGGTCATTAAAGATTTAAAAAAAAAAAATTCAATAGATTAACTTTATTTTTGCTGTATCGCTGAGTTTGCAGTATTACAAGAAGAAAAGTTATTGCTAGAAAGATTATTACAGAGACTATTACAAGGAACATTATTAGAAGAAACATTAATACAAGAAGCAGCATAACACCAAAGATTATTGTAAGGAAGAAAACTACAAGGAAGATTATTACAAGAAAGATTATCACAAGAAAGACTTACAAGAAGGATTATCACGACGCTATCACGAGAAATGACAAGAATTTCACAACGATAAAGAGTGTTACAAAGACAAGAAGAGAGATGGTCACAAGAATGGCAATAAATAAATAAATAAATAAAAAGAGCCTTGAGCATACTTTTTTTTTTTCACTTGCAATTGTTGTTCAGGTGCAATGCATCACGCTGAGGAAGAAAGAGATCGATACTAGTAGTCATGTTTGCTTGATTTATTTCTCACCTCGACGTGACAAACTTTGCTGGCCAGTGCTAATATTCATGGTTACTCTTATTTATTTGCTTTTTTTCTTTTAATATTATTTTTTTCACGTTTACAAGACCATTATCACTGGTCAATAGCTATAGTGATGTTTGCTTTATTTATTTATTTATTTATTTATTTATTTTATCTCCCCGTGACAAATTTTCCTGATTTTGGTACCAGTAATTTTTTTTTTCTTTTTATATGTTTATTTTATTTATTTTATTTTTTTTTATATTTAGCTACTTTTTTCACGTTTACAAGACTAATATGACTGGTCAATACCTATAGTGATGTTTGCTTTATTCATTTATTTTCTCTTTTGATCTCCCCGTGACAAATTTTCCAGGTTTCGGTACCAGTAATCCTGTTTCTTTTTATGTATTTACTTTTCTTGTATATACTTACTTTTTTTTTTTTATATATGATATTTCACAGATCAGTAACGATAGTCATGCTTCCTTTATTTCTTTGACCTCTCCGTGACAAATTTTCCAGGCAAATTTCACATACTAATACCAGTTTTCTTGTTTATCTTTCTTTTCTACTTCCCCGTGATTAATTTTCCAGGCATCGGTACTAATAACCTTGTTTCCTTTTACGTATTTAGTTGTTTTCACTTTTACAGGACAAATTTCACAGATCAATACCAATGTCCTTGTTTTCTCTATTTTTGCCGTGCCGTGACTTATTTCCCAGCGGTCGCCAGCAGTGAGTACCAAGCAGAGTACATCAATACTTATAAAAATAGAATAAAGAAATAAATGAGATAAAATACAAAAAAAAATAATAATAATAATAATGAATAAATAAATAAATAAAGTGAACCAGAAAAAATAATAATATAATAGAAAATCAATAAATGAAGCATTAGAATATTAAATTTTAAAAAAGAAAAACAAGATAAAATAGAAAAATTAAAAACAGACAAATATAGATGAATGATACACCATTTAGAGAGAGAGAGAGAGAGAGAGAGAGAGAGAGAGAGAGAGAGAGAGAGAGAGAGAGAGAGAGAGAGAGACAGACAGACAGACAGACAGACAGACTAACACACACACACACACACACACACACACACACACACACACACACACACACACACACACACACACACACACACACACACACACACACACACACACACACACAGGCGGTGGACAAATGACCGTTCACTAACTATCTAAAGGACAAACTTCTCTCGTTACCACACACACACACACACACACACACACACACACACACACACACACACACACACACACACACACACACACACACACACACACACACCTGGTGCCAATCTGACATCATTCTGTCATCACCTGTCCTTACCTCTCTCTCTCTCTCTCTCTCTCTCTCTCTCTCTCTCTCTCTCTCTCTCTCTCTCTCTCTCTCTCTCTCTCTCTCTCTCTCTCTCTCTCTCTCTCTCTCTCTCTCTCTCTCTCTCTCTCTCTCATAAGAACATAAGAACATAAGAAATAAGGGAAGCTGCAAGAAGCGACCAGGCTTACACGTGGCAGTCCCTGTATGAAACACTCCTACCTATTTCCATCTGTTATCCCCATCCATAAACTTGTCTAATCTTCTCTTAAAGCTCTCTAGTGTCCTGGCACTAACTACATGATTACTGAGTCCGTTCCACTCATCTACCACTCTATTTGAGAACCAATTTTTTCCTATCTCCTTCCTAAACCTAAATTTTTCAAGCTTGAACCCGTTATTTCTTGTTCTACCTTGGTTGCTGATCCTAAGAATTTTGCTTACATCTCCCTTGTTATAACCCTTATACCACTTAAAGACTTCTATCAGGTCCCCTCTTAACCTACGTCTCTCTAGAGAATGTAAATTTAACAGCTTCAACCTCGCCTCGTAAGGAATACTCCTCATCCCCTGTATCCTTTTAGTCATTCTCCTCTGTACTGATTCTAATAGACCTATATCTTTCCTGTAATGTGGGGACCAGAACTGCACAGCGTAGTCTAGATGAGGTCTGACCAGCGCCAAGTATAACTTTAATATTACTTCCGGCCTTCTACTTTTAACACTCCTAAAAATGAATCCTAGTACCCTATTTGCCTTGTTTCTGGCTTCTATGCATTGTTTCCCTAGACGGAGTTCAGAGCTAACTATAACTCCTAAATCTTTCTCGTACCCTGTACCCTACCAGAGTTTGGGTGTTTAATGTGTACCTATTGTGTGGGTTTCCTCTACCTACGCTAAGCACTTTGCATTTATTGATATTAAATTGCATTTGCCATCTATCCGTCCATTCATTCATTCTATCTAAGTCTGTCTGCAAGGCGATGGCATCCGCTTCTGACCTAATTAATCTACCTATCTTTGTGTCATCCGCAAATTTACTAACATCGCTACTAATTCCACTATCCAAGTCATTGATATATATTAGAAATAATAATGGCCCTAATACTGATCCCTGTGGCACCCCACTAATGACATGACCCCACTCGGATTTCGAGCCGTTTATTAGCACTCTCTGTCGCCTGTTACCAAGCCATGACCCTATCCAACCTAACACCTTCCCATCTATCCCGTGCGCCCTAACCTTTCTCAGGAGCCTTTGATGGGGCACTTTGTCGAATGCTTTACTAAAGTCCAGATATAAGATATCATAACTATCACCTTTATCTACTGCCTCGTACACCTTACTGTAAAAACTTAACAAGTTTGTCAGGCAAGACTTCCCCTTCGTGAAGCCATGCTGTGACTGATTTATCAAGTTATGTTTGTCTAAATGTTCCCTAATGTTCCTGGCTATTATTGACTCTAACATTTTACCTACAACTGAAGTTAAGCTGACAGGTCTATAATTAGACGCTAAAGTTTTATCCCCTTTCTTAAAGATGGGTACTACATTAGCCTGCCTCCACATTACTGGTACCTCACCCGACTCCAGTGATTTCCTAAAGACAGAAACTAACGGCTCACTAATAATCTTTTTACATTCCTTCAGTACTCTGGGATATATTTCATCAGGTCCTGGTGACTTGAACTTTTTTAGCCTATCTATCTCCTGCTCCACTATCTCCCTAGTTATGGAAATATCCGTCAGCTTCTCATACTCATCTGCTCTAAACACCTGTTCACTATCTGGCATATCCTGCATGTTTTCCTGAGTGAAGACAGTTAAAAAATAATCATTCAGAAGTTTACTAATCTCCTCCCCAGAACTAACCAGCTCCCCATCTGCTGCCTTTAATGGACCTACAGTATCCTTATTTTTCGTCCTGTATACCTGATAAAATCCCTTGGGGTCCGTCTTCGCCTGGCTGGCTACCTTTAATTCATAATTGTCCTTAGCTTTCCTCGTTAACTTCCTGACTGTTCTAACTAATTAATTATACTGTGTCCTTAAAACTTCCTCACCTGCCCTTAATCTCTTATATATACTTCTCTTACGCCCTATATAATGCTTTAACCTAGCAGTCATCCATTTAGGGTCATTTTTTTGTGATCTTATTGTTTTATACGGGATATTTGCTAATTGACCTGTATGAACTTTATCTACGAAATATTTATACAATTCATCTACATTTACTTCACCTAAACCCCTCATCTCGTTCCCTACCATCCTCTCCCCTCCCTCATCAACTCGCCTCGACCTTACCTCTCTCATTTCAGCATGACCTGACATTCCAACATACTCACACCAATCTCCCCCTTCCTCTTTCCTCCTCCCTTCTGGAGCCTCTCTCTCTCTCTCTCTCTCTCTCTCTCTCTCTCTCTCTCTCTCTCTCTCTCTCTCTCAGTATTTTCTCAACGTATTTTTTTTTCTTTTCTTTCTACTATTTTCTCATTTTCTTCTTTCCTTTTTCTTTGTTTTCTTTCTGCTATTTTCTCATTTTCTTCTTTCTTTCCTTTTATTTCCTTTCTCTTCTTTCTATTATTTTTCTCATTTTCTTCTTTCTTTCCCTTTTTTCCTTTCTATTATTTTCTCTCATTTTCTTCTTTCTTTCCCTTTTTCCCTTTCTCTTTCTGTTATTTTCTCATTTTCTTTCTTTCTTTTTTTTCCTTTTTTTTACAGTAGAATTGAAAATATGTAGAGAAATGACAATTTATACTAGATCTTTTTCCTTCTTGTTTTCTTTTTTTCCTTTTCCTCTTATTTTTTTCCTTTTCCTTTTTTATTGTTTTTTTTATTTGCTTCTTTCTCTTTTCTTTCTCTTTTTATTTTTTCATTTTTATTTTATTTTCTCTTTTCTTTTCTTTTTTTATTTTCCTTCCTATTTCTTCTTTCATCTATTTTTTCCTCTTATTTTTCATTATTTTTCTCTTTTTTTTCTTTTTTATTTATTATTTATTTATTTTATTCATCATTTCTTTCTTCTTCTTCTTCTTCTTCTTCTTCTTCTTCTTCTTCTTCTTCTTCTTCTTCTTCTTCTTCTTCTTCTTCTTCTTCTTCTTCTTCTTCTTCTTCTTCTTCTTCTTCTTCTTCTTCTTCTTCTTCTTCTTCTTCTTCTTCTTCTTCTTCTTCTTCTTCTTCTTCTTCTTCTTTCCTCTTCTTCTTCTTCTCGTCATTTTAGTGTCGTTAAGTTAAAATTGTTTTTTTTATTTCTTCATTGTTTATTATTTATTTATTTATTTATTTATTTATTTGTTTATTTATTCAAAGTTCATAATAAGAAGAATACATGAGTTATTATTATTATTATTATTATTATTATTATTATTATTATTATTATTATTATTATTATTATTATTATCATCATCATTTATTTATTTGTTTATTGATTTTAATTTAATTTAATTTTACTTCATTTATCTCTTTATTTACTTTTATTTTGAATTGCATAGTGAAAAGAACTGAAAAGAAACGATGCATAAACTTTTACTTTCATTCATTCATAAATGCTTTATTTTTCCCTTATTTCCATGTCAAGTATCAAACAGTACCGTAAGGACCTACAGATCTGCTGCTGCTGCTGCTGGTATTGCCTGTTACTCTTCATACCTTCCTGTTCCGTGTTCACAAGCTCGTATCTTATTTTTTTTTCCTTTTCTTTTCTTTTCATTGTTTAGAATCGTCTTGAAACTTACATGACAATTGGAAATCTTTACTCACACCAACCCTCCCTGCCTCCCCCTCCCTGCCTCCCTTCACTGCCTCTCCCTCCCTGCCTTTCCCACCCTGCCTCCCCCTCCCTGCCTCCCTTCACTGCCTCTCACTCCCTGCCTTTCCCACCCTGCCTCCCCCTCATTGCCTCTCACTCCCTGCCTCCCCCTCCCTGCCTCCCCCTCACTGCCTCCCCCTCCCTGCCTCCCTTCACTGCCTCCCTTCACTGCCTCCCCCTCCCTGCCTTTCCCACCCTGCCTCCCACTCACTGCCTCTCACTCCCTGCCTCCCCCTCCCTGCCTCCCACTCCCTGTCTCCCCCTCACTGCCTCCCTTCCCTTCACTGCCTCCCCCTCCCTGCCTCCCTTCACTGCCTCCCTTCACTGCCTCCCCCTCCCTGCCTTTCCCACCCTGCCTCCCACTCACTGCCTCTCACTCCCTGCCTCCCACTCCCTGTCTCCCTTCACTGCCTCCCCCTCCCTGCCTCCCTTCACTGCCTCCCTTCACTTCCTCCCTTCACTCCCTCTCCCTCACTCCCTCTTACCACTCCCTCTCACCACTCCCTCTTACCACTCCCTCTCACCACTCCCTCTTACCACTCCCTCTCACCACTCCCTCTCACCACTCCCTCTTACCACTCCCTCGTACCACTCCCTCTCACCTGTTCAAGCCACACAAGGCAAGCCACGCAGGTGAGGTTGAACATTAAGCCAGTCCTGTTACTTGTTAGTGGTGTAAGAAGAGATATGTAAAAATACGTTAGGTTATTGTTAGTGAGTCTATTAAGAGGTGCACAGGTGAGAGTGTGTTGTTAAGCCAAGGTTCTGTTATGTGGTGGTTTGAGCTGAGGTGCCATGTTGTCTTTTTGTTGCATTTTTGTGGTTTACTGCCAGTGGTGATTAGTGTTGCTGTGTCTTGTTCTTGGTCATTATTGCCTGTGATGGAGAGTTTGTGGTGGTGTTGTTCTCAGAGGGAGAGAAAGAACAAGTGTGTGTGTGTGTGTGTGTGTGTGTGTGTGTGTGTGTGTGAGAAAGAGAGAGAGAGAGAGAGAGAGACAAACTGACACACATAACTTGACTTACACTTCCTACGAAAAAAGAAAATCGACACACACACACACACACACACACACACACACACACACACACACACACACACACACACACACACAAAGGCACATTACTCACGCACGTCACCTCAACCTGTGGGCGAGAAAATTGATGAACATTTGTAGGTCAGGTATCAGATACATTAAAGGGATTTATTACACACCTTTGTAGCGCAGGTGAGGTGCCGCCCGTACCTGCCGCTGCCACGGTGCGGGAAGGGGGGAGGGGGGCGAGGCACTGGTAAGAAAAGAAGAAAAGGTCAAGGTGATTTGCTGCAGTGTGAATTAAGTGAGTTGGGAGTGAATGGGGAGTGGGGAGTCGGTGGGGAGTGAGTGGGGAGTATATGGGGAGTAAGTGGGGAGTAACTAGCGGAAGGGGTGTTGTGGCACAGTGGTAGTGAAAATGTGAAGACAAGAAGAACACAAGAACACAAGGGTTGGTGCAGGAAGCCACCAGGCCTACACGTGGCAGTCCCTGTATGGAACACACCTGCCTATTTCCACCTGTCACCCCCATCCACACATTTCTCTAATCACTCAAAGCTCCCTAATGACTCAGCACTAACAACCTGATTACCGAGCACTAACAACCTGATTATCGAGTCCGTTCCATTCGTCCACCACTATTTAACCGCTTCCTTCGTATCTCTTTCTTGAATTTAGATTTTTCAACCTTGTGCGCATTATTTCTTGTT
>NC_087190.1:12029103-12034103 GCF_035594125.1 Scylla paramamosain
TTTTCCGAGTAATTTATGTAACCTTGAGAAGCTCCGCAATGACTGGCTGCTGAGTGTTCCAGTCCCCCACCACTCTATCTGAGAACCAATTCCTCCGTTTTATCTTCGTGTTATTGAGGTTGAACCAGCTACTTCTTGTCTAGCCCCAAACCCTAAATATTTTGTTCATGTCACCCTTGTTGTGTCCCCTCCGCCACTTAAATACCTGCATCAGCTCCCCTCTTAATCTGCGCCTGTCTGACGAATGTACATTTAAAAGGTTCAATCTCCTCTCGTTAGCAATATATCACATCGCTTGTATAATTTTAGTCACTGTATACGTTATGTAACACACACACACACACACACACACACACACACACACACACACACACACACACACACACACCATCCCTCGTCACTCCTTCATCACTTGGCAATCTCTTTACTTACAAATCCTGTTCTTACCTGACTAATAATTAACGAACACGCTTTTCCTTCCTCACATTCCCCCTTCCCTCACATACATTCCTCCTCCTCCTCCTCCTCCTCCTCCTCCTCCTCCTCCTCCTCCTCCTCCTCCTCCTCCTCTTTAATCTTCCTCTTGCACTGCTTGTTTAATCTCCATGCTGGGACGGACCCTATTCTAGTCCCAGAGGAGGAGGAAGAAGAGGAGGAGGAGGAGGAGGAGGAGGAGGAGGAGGAGGAGGAGGAGGAGGAGTGGATCTGTGCAACAATTATTGACTTCATCACTACCATGTCACTCTCCTCTCTCTCTCTCTCTCTCTCTCTCTCTCTCTCTCTCTCTCTCTCTCTCTCTCTCTCTCTCTCTCTCTCTCTCTCTCTCTCTCTCTCTCTCTCTCTCTCTCTCTCTCTCTCTCTCTCTCTCTCTCTCTCTCTCTCTCTCTCTCTCTCTCTCTCCGGCATCTCCTAATTCTCCCTGGCCTTGTTAGTGATAGAGACAGACAGAGATTATACGCGTGGTAGTAGGGAAGCCTCGTGTGTGTGTGTGTGTGTGTGTGTGTGTGTGTGTGTGTGTGTGTGTGTGTGTGTGTGTGTGTGTGTGTGTGTGTGTGTGTGTGTGTGTGTGTTACTCTCTATCTGTGTTTATACGTCTCTCTGTCTGTCACTCACTCTCTCTCTCTCTCTCTCTCTCTCTCTCTCTCTCTCTCTCTCTCTCTCTCTCTCTCTCTCTCTCTCTCTCTCTCTCTCTCTCTCTCTCTCTCTCTCTCTCTCTATCTATCTATCTATCTATCTACCTATCCCTACCTACCTGTTCTTACCTTTCTTTGTGTACATCGCTCGCTCACCTGCCTGGGACGCCCTCGTGATAAACCAGACTAGAGACTCGTACCTCTTCATGTCATTCAGTGGTGTCTTGGCCTGTACCCTGGAGAGACCTTATTTCCCTTATTACCCTTGAGGAGCTTATAGAAAACGGAAAGCCTTGCAGGGAGACAGTACAGGGGAGTCATTCAAACCATCGTTATGACAGTTGGTGTAGCGAAGGAAGGATAACGAGTGTGATGCTGGAAGGTAAAGAATCAAGGTGACTTTAACTGGGAAATTTTTAAAAGTGAGGTGAGAAATAGCGCTGGTGACATATTTTACTGTAGAAATTTTGATTCTTTGGAAATTTTGGGGGGCATAAAACCGTGGCGTAGTGTTTCCGAATGAGTGGTCAGGAAGTTGGAGGGAGTTAAGGAGCACACTTCTGGAATGGGAAGGTGTCCTGGCGCCTTGGAAGAGTGACGACCCTCCGCACACTTCACAGACAGACACGAGTGCAGGAAAGAAACAGCGGCGTCCCATGAAGCTTTTGTAAGAGTAAGCTTTCGGTGCTAAATGGGAATAAGAACACAGGGACAAACTCCTCGCAGCGGCCTGATGTGCCAGTGACAGCTCGCGCGCGTCGATTTCCGTAAATGGCACAAAGGAAAAAAGTGAAGCCTGGCAAAAGTAAAGGTTTCTTGCTCTGTCTTGCAATCAAGGAGATCGCGCGGATCCCCACAGAGTATTGGGCACCGTCAGCGTCTTCCACAACGAGTGACCGGGGAAGGTTTAAAGTTAGGATGGTGGTGGTGACCTTAAAAGGGAAGAGTTCAGTGTGATGAGCATTGTACATCCCCTGGGGTCGAAAAGGAACATGGACGACAATTGCATCCGAAGCGAGCGTGGAGGCAAGGAGTGGGTAGTGATGAAGGACATTTTCTCCGGTAAACACAGGTACAAGTGAGGAATTAGCCTGTGCCAAAGTTAAGACATGCACTAAACCCTTAACAGACGAAAGCGAAGAAGTCACTGTAGCACGGGAAGCATCCGCCACATTCCTCGGAGTTGATTCATTATTGTGTGTGACAGAGGTGACGCAGGTGTGCAAAGCTCAAAGTAATAAGCAAATCTCGTGAGAAGCATTCTGCTTGTGTGTCCCTGCAAAAGCTTCATTAATGGAAGTCTGGGATTGGTCAGTGTAATGAAGCAAAATGTGTACGCTGTGGTTCAGGCGTTCAATATGTTTGCAGTTTACTGAACCATCTTGTATGTTGACATTGCTGCAGCCAACACGGCATGACTGTCCTGGAAGTCCTTCACGTCACCTCCGGAAAGTATGCGAGATAATTGTCCACTTCCATCCGCCAGGCCTGTGTTGGGGCGCTGAGCAGACATAAGGGTCTCACAATTGTTCAGAGCATCAAGAGCAGCATCATCCACAGCCTTGAGTGTGTCACCAAGTAACAGGTTAACACAGTTAATGCATTGACTGTTAGAGTGTTCATTTCCCTGGTCGTTTATGACAACTGCCAGCTGATCTGCTAAGTCCACAATTTTTTAGTTGCTTCAATCAAGTCTGTGTGTGGAGACCAGACCCATTAGTAATCTTCCGCCAAGGACACTTAGCCAGTAGGGGCGGTGAGACCCCCGGCCACCAGGTGGTCTGCCTCCCCACATACACTCTCTCTCTCTCTCTCTCTCTCTCTCTCTCTCTCTCTCTCTCTCTCTCTCTCTCTCTCTCTCTCTCTCTCTCTCTCTCTCTCTCTCTCTCTCTCTCTCTCTCTGTATGTGTGTGTTTGTGTGTGTTCTGCTGTAAAAGATTGATGAATAGAGAGAGAGAGAGAGAGAGAGAGAGAGAGAGAGAGAGAAAGGGGGGTGGGAGGTACCTTGTCCAACTACAACAAGAAGAACGTGATAGAGGAAAAGAAGAATACAACAACAACAACAACAACAACAACAACAACAGCAACATTTTCATTCAGACATATTTCTTACACTAAATATAAAAGAAAAAAAAAAAAAAGAAACATCGCAAATTCTCGTTCTAATGTGGCTGATTTTTTTTTTTTTTCTTTCTGTTCTTTTCAATGTTGGTCCAAAATTAGAAAGAAAATGAAAATGAAAAAAAAAAGACTTTTGTAAGGCCTAGGCACGAGGTAGGCAGTACTTAGGCTGATGAAAAACTCCTTAACCAGATGAAAAAAAACAATGATAAAATGAAAAAAAGTAGTGATGAGATATTGATGCATACATACATACATACATACATACATACTCGTACATACATACATACATACATACATACATTTAGCCGGCTGAAACTATTATTGATAAGATGAAAAAATACTGATGAGAAGATATTGAAATGAGTCTTGTTTGTGTTGTAAGTAATTGAACACGTACATACATACATACATACATACATACATACATAACTGAGAATTTACGCACAATACGTAATACAAAATACATCAACAACCGAAACAGTGTCTACATACATACATACATACATACATACATACATACATACATACATACATATATCGATGCGTACAAATAGACATACATTAATACGTAGTTATTGTATTGGCGAAAAAGGAAAATTTAGGAACAATTCACAATTCAAAATATATAATTAACAAAAACAATACATACATACATACATACATACATACATGGTTATTTTGTTGAGGGAAAAAGTAAACCTTCCAGACAACTAACTATCCCGTTTTCTTCAGTGTCAATCAACTGCCCCCGTTTTCTACACTGAACATCCTTTAAAATGGAAACTTCACATCTCATCTCTAGCTCCGCCAGTTTTTCTCACCCCCCAGCTGGTAACTCTGTACAAGGGCCTTATCCGTCCATGTATGGAGTATGCTTCACATGTCTGGGGGGTTCCACTCATACTGCTCTTCTAGATAGGGCAGAATCAAAAGCTTTTCGTCTCATCAACTCCTCTCCTCTAACTGACTGTCTTCAGCCTCTCTCTCACCGCCGCAATGTTGCATCTCTAGCTGTCTTCTACCGCTATTTTCATGCTAACTGCTCTTCTGATCTTGCTAACTGCATGCCTCCCCTCCTTCCGCGGCCTATAACTTCAATTCTTTCAAGAGGGAGGTTTGAAGACACTTATCCTTCAATTTTTGACTACCGCTTTGGGGTACCGGGGACCAGCACCTCACTGGCTATTTTTTATTACAGTTTTGTTGACCTTGGCCGGTGCTCCTGCATTAAAAAAATAAATAAATAAATAAAAATAAATTATATACACAAAATACAACACTAGTAACCAAAACAATACATACATACATACATACATTCTCCCATATGAGAGAAAAAGAGAAAGAAAAAAGAGAGAAAAGGAGGAAAACAAGAGAGAGAGAGAGAGAGAGAGAGAGAGAGAGAGAGAGAGAGAGAGAGAGAGAGAGAGAGAGAGAGAGAGAGAGAGAGTGTGGCGTCGTCCTCTCTACTGATGAGCCTGGAATTATTATACTGGAGGCGAAATGCTGCAGCCTCTATAAATTGTGAGATTGTGGCCCTTTGATGTGTGTGTGTGTGTGTGTGTGTGTGTGTGTGTGTGTGTGTGTGTGTGTGTCGGAGTTCTTTTGTTTACTTGTTTACTTTCGTTCAAATTTTGTATGAGGAGTCTTTGGTGGTTGTATTTGTTGTTGTTGTTGTTGTTGTTGTTGTTGTTGTTGTTGTTTAGGAGAGTGGATGGTAATGGAGGCTAGTAGTAGTAGTAGTAG
>NC_087190.1:12039103-12041603 GCF_035594125.1 Scylla paramamosain
GTTGAGGTGGCGGTGGTGGTGGTGGTTGAGGTGGTGGTGGTGGTGGTGATTATGATTTTAAAAAGGATGGTAATAATAGTAGTAGTAGTAGTAGTAGTAGTAGTAGTAGCAGTAGTAGTAGTAGTAGTAGTAGTAACTTGTTGTTGTTGTTGTTGTTGTTGTTGTTGTTGTTGTTGTTGTTGTTGTAACAGTAGTAGTGGTAATAGTAGCAGCACCTCTCTCTCTCTCTCTCTCTCTCTCTCTCTCTCTCTCTCTCTCTCTCTCTCTCTCTCTCTCTCTCTCTCTCTCTCTCTCTCTCTCTCTCTCTCTCTCTCTCTCTCTCATTCCTAGTGGTGATGAATTTGATGAGTCCTCCTCCTCCTCCTCCTCCTCCTCCTCCTCCTCCTCCTCCTCCTCCTCCTCCTCCTCCTCCTCCCATGTTAAGTGCCATCTAACGACCTTCACTTCCCTGTCACCAGCCTCTAATGACCTGGGCTGCCTGAGGTCACTGCCGCTCAATTAAGGTCCCTTGGAGGTCACACTGGGTCATTTCGGGTCACACTGGGTCACGTATTAGAAGAAACTTTTTTTAAGAGTAATTTAAACTGTATCAACTCAAACTTTTTTCCTTCTCTTATATCACCTTTGTCTCTCTTCCTCCTCCTCCTCCTCCTCCTCCTCCTCCTCCTCCTCCTGCGGTGTTGCGTGTGTGTTGTCTTCAGAGAAAGTGTGATTTGGAGGTGTTGTTTGGTGCGTAAGTTCGTTTCCCTCATGCAACACACACACACACACACACACACACACACACACACACACACACACACACATTCACCATTCTTCTGTGTGTTCTTTGTTGTTCTTTCCTGCACGTCACAATACCTTTCTTCATCTTCTTCCTCCTCTTTTCTTCTTCTTTTTCTTCTTTTCTTCTTCTTCTTCTTCTTCTTCTTCTTCGTCATTTGTGGAGGTATTGTTTTATGTTGTTTTTGTCATCGTTATCTTCATCCTTCTTTTCTTTAATTTTCTTTCTTTCTTTCTTTCATTCTTTCTTCATGTCGTTTTCCTTTGTGTCTTCCGTTCGCTCGCTCTTCCTTTCATCCTTTCTTTCCTTCTTTCACTGTTCCATTCGTTCTTCCATTCTTTCCTTCTTTTTTTTACTTTCTCCTCCTCCTCCCTATCCACCACCACCACCACCACCACCACAAAACCACCCCAACACACACACACACACAATAAAAAAAACCTCACTTCTTACCTTGTCTCGCTCCTCCTCGCGTCTCAGTATTTATTAACACCTAACGTCTGGAAGCAGGAGCACCCCAGCACAGGAAGACAAGCCCCCAGCACAGCAAGCTCTAACACAGCATGGTTCTTCTTGAGTTGTTCTTCGTGTGGTCCTATCAGTACACCCTCCTGCGCATCCTGGACTACGCAACGGAGGAGATCGACTTGGGAGAGGCGGAGAGGCGAGGCATGAGGGTCGTGAGGAGAAAGGCGGAGGTACTGAAGGAGGTAATAGCAAGTGACCAAGCGAGGGACGAGGAGGAAGCGGACAGGGCGTTCAGGTTAGCGGTCATTGGGCGGAAGGTTGACTTAAATGTTGCCCCGTTGCAAAGAGAGAACAAATCAGCTGCTTCTGGATTAAGGAATGGTTTAGGCGCGTCTGGTCACAGTGAAGGGAGATGTGGCGTGGCTGTTCAGAGATTTAATGGGTGTCCTGCAGAAATAAACGGTGATGTGGGTGTTTCTAGTCTTATAAAGGAAGGGAATAGAGGTGATGTGGGTAATGACAGAGGCGGAAAACAGTGGACTAGAGAAGGAAGAGGCAATGTGGCTGAAACTGAAGTGGAAAATACCATGGGTGTTGAGAGGTGGAGCAGAGAGAGTGATAGAGACCTTCAGGATGGTGTGGGTGGAGTGGGTATATCTCCTCTCAGAAAGGAAGGGGATAGACGTGATGTGGGTATTGAGACAGGCAGGAAAGGGCGCGCTGAAGAAGAGAGAGACATTGTGGATACGCAGAGAGGCAGGGGAGGATATGAAAAGGAGCATAGTTTGAGTCTTGCTGTATTGAAGCGAGGGTCGAAAGGCTCCAGAATGCTCCCCCGAGTCTCCAGTTCCTGCATCGAGCACCCGGGTCTTCTGTCCAGCCTGGCCGCGTGGTTCAGCGAGGCCAGGAGCAAGCACAAGAGGGACTGACGGAGTGGCCGAGCGAAGGAGTGAGGGTGTTCGTTTTTTGTGTCACGTTTTCTGTTGTTTGTTTCATCTTCTGTTGCTTTGTTTTCTTTTTTCTGTCGTGTGTGAGTTTTACGTTTTCTGTTTGACTTTGTAGGGTGCGTTACTCTCTCTCTCTCTCTCTCTCTCTCTCTCTCTCTCTCTCTCTCTCTCTCTCTCTCTCTCTCTCTCTCTCTCTCTCTCTCTCTCTCTCCGTTTTTTTCACACACACACACACACACACACACACACACACACACACACACACACACACACACACACACACAATACACACAGCCAATTAACC
>NC_087190.1:12054103-12074103 GCF_035594125.1 Scylla paramamosain
CAAGTGAAATTCTTGTAAATCATCACTATTTTCTTATTCCCCTTTCTTTATCTTTCGCTATTATCTTTCTTTTTTCGTTTATTTTCTTATTCATCCATAACTTTTCGAGAGAGAGAGAGAGAGAGAGAGAGAGAGAGAGAGAGAGAGAGAGAGAGAGAGAGAGAATTCCAGTAAGCAACTTAGAAAAAAAGGAAAGGAAGAATAAAGGAAGAAGGGAAGAGGAAGGAAAAATAATAAAGCTTTGTATGTAAACCAAAGATTTATGGTTCTCTCTCTCTCTCTCTCTCTCTCTCTCTCTCTCTCTCTCTCTCTCTCTCTCTCTCTCTCTCTCTCATTTTTTTTCATTTCTCTTCTTTAATTTTCTTTTCAAACACATTTTCTTAACCACACTAGTTTATAAATTTGTTTTTAATTGCTATATTTTTTTCTTGATTTTTGTATTTAATTTACTTATTTATTTCTTTATTTTCAGTGAAAATGAAGATCGCCATACGTAAGAAAGATAAGAATGAAGAACAAGAAGATTAAAATAAAAAGAAAAGAAAAGAAAAAAAGAAAAAACCCTGTATTCCTCTGCATAACTTACAACTATGAAAAGAAAAAAAAAGAAAGGAAAAAAGAAAAACGTCACATTACTCCAACTAAATGCAAAGCGATAGAAGGACAAGGCAGTGGCGCCATCTATGTGAGGAACGCAGAGTTACTGAGAGGAAGAAAACGTAAGGGTACCCGTTTTCTCTTTTAAATATTTCTCTCATAGCAAGTGTTTGGTTACGATTTGGTAAGGTGATAGTGGCGGTAGTGGTGCTCTCTCTCTCTCTCTCTCTCTCTCTCTCTCTCTCTCTCTCTCTCTCTCTCTCTCAGGGTCTGAAGGGAACTTAAGGAAGAAGAGAGAGAGAGAGAGAGAGAGAGAGAGAGAGAGAGAGAGAGCACTAAAGATCAATTCAAGTCATGCAAAGGACCTATATTCTCTCTCTCTCTCTCTCTCTCTCTCTCTCTCTCTCTCTCTCTCTCTCTCTCTCTCTCTCTCTCTCTCTCTCTCTAAAATTAATAAAACCCTGAATTTATTTATTTGTTTCATTCTGTATTATTGTCTCCTGATGTATTTATTTATTTATTTATGTATTTGTGTATTTTCTTGACTTTTTATTTCATTTTTTGTCCATTATTTAAATTTCCTTCATCAGCAAATTTATAACCCTCTCAATTTGCATATTTTGTATCTTCATTCCCTCCCCTTCTTTCTCCCTCACTTCGTATTTTTTTTTTTTTTTTTCCTTTTCCGTTTTTCAGTGTTCCAATGACTGACAGATTTCTTTCTCCATTTTATCTCTTCTTTTTTTTCCTTTAATTTCTTTTTTTCCCCTTTTTTCAGTCTATTCTAATGACAACTTTATATCCTCATTTTATTTTTTTCTTTTCCCTCATTCTCTTTAAGTCTTCCAATGACGGACAATTTTTCAAACCATCTTATCTATTTACCTACTAATTTAACTTATTTATTTCATTTAACCAAACCAACCCAACACCACCACCACCACCAGGCAGGGCAGGCAAGGAAGGAAGGAAGGTGCGCAGAAGGAATGAAAACTTAAGCGATCTGCGCAGAGGAAGCTTGGATGCCTCCCGCCACAAACAGAGGTGGTGTGGTGGCGGGGGAGGGGTGTTGCAGGGGAGGAAATTTCCGAGGGAGCAGAGTGGTGTTGCTTGGTGGTGTTAGTGGAGTATTATCTAGTGAGGTAATGGCCTTGAGAATGGAGGCCCTGAAGAGAGAGAGAGAGAGAGAGAGAGAGAGAGAGAGAGAGAGAGAGAGAGAGTTTGAGGGATACTGAAAGAAACGAAGGAAGGAAGGAAGGAGAGAGAGAGAGAGAATATTAATACTCTCTCTCTCTCTCTCTCTCTCTCTCTCTCTCTCTCTCTCTCTCTCTCTCTCTCTCTCTCTCTCTCTCTCTCTCTCATTGTCCTGGTGTGGATAAAATTCTTAATCCCTTCCATATTACCCCCAAATGAGAGAGAGAGAGAGAGAGAGAGAGAGAGAGAGAGAGAGAGAGAGAGAGAGAGAGAGAGAGAGAGAGAGAGAGAGACTTACTCTTATCACCTCATAGATAATCCTAATTTATATGTATACTTTAGAAATTGCTTGATTCTCTCTCTCTCTCTCTCTCTCTCTCTCTCTCTCTCTCTCTCTCTCTCTCTCTCTCTCTCTCTCTCTCTCTCTCTCTCTCTCTCTCTCTCAAAGACAACTTCACGAAACCTCATGAATAAAAATTAATAGATAATTGAAAAGATAATCACGAAGATAAGAAAAGAATGGCAATCCAGAGAGAGAGAGAGAGAGAGAGAGAGAGAGAGAGAGAGAGAGAATGGAGGGAGAGTTAAGAAAGAAAACGGTTCTGCTAATGGTAGACTTAATTTTACGTTCTCCTCCTCCTCCTCCTCCTTACTTTTATTATTATTATTATTATTATTATTATTATTATTATTATTATTATTATTATTATTATCATCATCATCATCATCCTGTTTATTTCATTCTCATATTCATCCTACTTTTGTTTATTCCATTTTTTTTTATTATTCCTTTTGTTCTTTATAGTTATTCATCCTTATTGTTCTTCATCCTTTATGTCATTCTTGTTTCTCTTATCCTTCGTTTCTCATTCTTATTTCCCTTATCCTTCGTTTACTTCATCTATACTTCTTCCCATTCTTTCATTAGTCCAGCTTGATTATTTTCTGTTTTTTTATATATTTGATTATTTCCTTTCCCTTTTTATTCTTTGTTTATTTTCATTTTCTCGAAGGAGGAGGAGGAGGAGGAGGAGGAGGAGGAAGAGATAATGCCTTGATAAATAAAAAGAGATAAGAAGGAGAGGAAATAATAATAGGAACAAAAAAAAACATTAAAATTGATAAAATTTGATATAATGAGATCATTGTACATCTCTCTCTCTCTCTCTCTCTCTCTCTCTCTCTCTCTCTCTCTCTCTCTCTCTCTCTCTCTCTCTCTCTCTCTCTCTCTTTTTCATACGTTTTCCATATTTATCCTCCTCCTCCTCCTCCTCCTCCTCCTCCTCCTCATTTTCCTTATTCTAATCCTCCTCCATCTCTTCTCCATCTTTCTTCTCCACTTCATCATTATCATCTCTAATTCTTTCTTTTACCTCTTCCTTCTGAAGAGAGGAGAGGAGAGGGAGGGAGGGAGAAGTAAGGAAGAGGTAGACGGGAGGGAAGAGGGAGAAGAGGAGAGAGGAGGAGAGGGGAGAAGATGAAACCGGAGTAGAGGACTGAGGGGATGGGAGGGAGGGAAGAGGGAGAAGGGGGAGGGGAGAAGAGGGAAGAGGGAGAGGAGAAAAGGAAGATTTGGAGTGGGAAAAGGGGAAGAAATTAAGAAAAGAATAAAAAAGAAAACAAGAGAGAGAGAGAGAGAGAGAAAATAAAACCATACTAATCACCTCCACAATGCAATCTGAGTGGAAGAGCCCCTGTTATCTCCCTCAGCCATACAAGAGGATTCCACTCGCCCATCCATCCCGCCCTCCATTATCTTGTTGCCCCAGACTGCGCCCCCTCCTCCTCCCCCGCCCTCCACCGCCACCTCCACCTATATGAATATCACCTCCTCCTCCTCCTCCGCATCTTCGTTTTCCTTCGACTGATACTCCTCCTCCTCCTCCTCCTCCTCCTCCTCCTCCTCCTCCTCCTCCTCCTCCTCCTCCTCCTCCTCCTCCTCCTCCCCTTCCCCCCTTTTCTTTCTTCCTCTTCCTCCTCGACTGATCTCCTCCTCCTCCTTTCTGTTTTCTATTTTCTGTTTTTTTTTATCTTTATTTTCTACTTTCCTACTACTACTACTACTACTACTACTACTACTACTACTTTTTTTTATGTAGGAGGGACACTGGCCAAGGGCAACAAAAATCCAATAAAAAAAATATGCCCACTGAAATGGCAGTCCCATAAAAGGGTCAAAGCAGTGGTCGAAAATTGATGAATAAGTGTCTTGAAACCTCCCTCTTGAAGGAATTCAAGTCATAGGAAGGTGGAAATACAGAAGCAGACAGGGAGTTCCAGAGTTTACCAGAGAAAGGGATGAATGACTGCGAATACTGGTTAACTCTTGCGTTAGAGAGGTGGACGGAATACGGGTGAGAGAAAGAAGAAAGTCTTGTGCAGCGAGGCTGCGGAAGGAGGGGAGGCATGCAGTTAGCAAGATCAGAAGAGCAGTTAGCATGAAAATAGCGGTAGAAGACAGCTAGAATTGCAACATTGCGGCGGTGAGAGAGAGACTGAAGACAGTCAGTTAGAGGAGAGGAGTTGATGAGACGAAAAGCTTTTGATTCCACCCTGTCTAGAAGAGCAGTATGAGTGGAACCCCCAGACATGTGAAGCATACTCCATACATGGACGGATAAGGCCCTTGTACAGAGTTAGCAGCTGGGGGGTGAGAAAAACTGGCGGAGACGTCTCAGAACACCTAACTTCATAGAAGCTGTTTTAGCTAGAGATGAGATGTGAAGTTTCCAGTTCAGATTATAAGTAAAGGACAGACCAAGGATGTTCAGTGTAGAAGAGGAGGACTGTTGAGTGTCATTGAAGAAGAGGGGATAGTTGTCTGGAAGGTTGTGTCGAGTTGATAGATGGAGGAATACCAAGTTTGCTCTGCCCCAATCAGAAATTTTAGAAAGATCAAAGGTCAAGCGTTCTGTGGCTTCCCTACTACTACTACTACTACTACTTTTTCCTCCTATCACTACTTCTATTATTTTTTTCTTCTATTTTTTTTCTTTATCCTCCTCCGTTCTCTCTCTCTCTCTCTCTCTCTCTCTCTCTCTCTCTCTCTCTCTCTCTCTCTCTCTCTCTCTCTCTCTCTCTCTCTCTCTCTCTCTCTCTCTCTCTCGTCCAGTCAGTCAGCCAATCAGAGAGAGGCGGCGTTAAGAGCAACACATCTGATTGGCTCACGGCAAGACAGTGTTAAGAGAGTAAACCTTTCTCCTAATTGATTGTTTTTACCTCCTCCTCCTCCTCCTCCTCCTCCTCCTCCTCCTCCTCCTCCTCCTCCTCCTCCTCCTCCTCCTCCTCCTCCTCCTCCTTTACCTCTTGTTTTTCCCTCCATTTCTTGTCTCATTTCTTTCTCTTTCATTACTTTCTTTCCTTTCCTCTTCATTGTCTTCCTTCTTTCTTTTATTTTTCTGCCTCTTTCATTTTATTCCTTTTTTTTTGTATTTTCCTTGTTTGTGTTTTTGTATTTCTTTTTTTATTTGCCGTCTTTCTCTTTTTTTCTCTATTTGTAACATTTTCTTCTTTTTTCTCCAATTTTTTTTCCTTTTTTTTCTGTCATTTTGTTCTTTTTTTCTTATTTTCTTTCTCCTTTCTATCATTTTCCCTTTTTTTGGTGTTGCTTTCCTTTTTTTTATTTTCTGTTATTATTTTCCCTCTTTTTTTATTATTTTCTTCTTCCTGTTATTTTCCTTTATATTATTCTCTTTTTCTATTATTTTCCTCGTTTATTATTTTCTACTCTCCCTTTAATTATTTTTTCTTCTCATTTTTTCCTTTTTTCTTTTATTTTCCCTAACCCTTTCTATTATTTTCTCCCCCTTTCTGTTATTCTCCCTCTCATTTATTACTTTCCTTCTCTCATTACCTTCCTTCCTTCCTTCCTTCCTTCCTTCCTTCTTGGCAATTATCTTTCTTTTCTTTCATTATTTTCTTCCTTTTTCCTTAATTTTCCTTTTGTTTGACATTCTGCACATTGTAAAGGAAAAGTTATGAGTGCAAAAGATAGATAAATAAATAGTTGATAGATAAATAACAAAAATAAAGAAATTGATAGAATGAATAAATAAAATAGTTACGAAAAAAAATGGAAATAAAACAGAGAGAGAGAGAGAGAGAGAGAGAGAGAGAGAGAGAGAGAGAGAGAGAGAGAGAGAGAGAGAGAATATGTTTAGAAATTAATTTTAAAAAGTAATGAAAAGGAGGAAGTGATAACACACACACACACACACACACACACACACACAACAAGTGGCAGTTTAAGGGTCAAACTCCAATTATACAGCTTTGTTAGTCCTCTCTAATTGCCACACACACACACACACACAAGGTAGTTAAGCTTGTGGGAGTGTTGAGTTAACACCACACCACACAACACTACACCACGGTATCTTTGGCGCCCAGAACATTAGGGAACATTTAGACAAACATAACTTGATAAATCAGTCACAGCATGGCTTCACGAAGGGGAAGTCTTGCCTGACAAACTTGTTAAGTTTTTACAGTAAAGTGTACGAGGCAGTAGATAATGGTGATAGTTATGATATCTTATATCTGGACTTTAGTAAAGCATTTGACAAGGTACCCCATCACAGGCTCCTGAGAAAGGTTAGGGCGCACGGGATAGATGGGAAGGTGTTAGGCTGGATAGGGTCATGGCTTAGTGACAGGCGACAAAGAGTTGTAATAAACGACTCGTAATCCGAGTGGGGTCATGTAAGTAGTGGGGTGCCACAGGGATCAGTATTAGGGCCATTGTTATTTATAATATATATTAATGACTTGGATAGTGGAATTAGTAGTGATGTTAGTAAATTTGCGGATGACACAAAGATAGGTAGATTAATTAGGTCAAAATCAGATGTCATCGCCTTGCGGGCAGATTTAGATAGGATGAATGAATAGACGGGCAGATGGCAAATGCAATTTAATATCAACAAATGCAAAGTGCTTAGCGTAGGTAGAGGAAACCCACACAATAGGTACACATTAAACAACGTAACTCTGGTAGGTACAGGGTTAGAGAAAGATTTAGGAGTTATAGTTAGCTCTGAACTCCGTCTAGGAAAACAATGCATAGAAGCCAGAAACAGGGCAAATAGGGTACTAGGATTCATTTTTAGGAGTGTTAAAAGTAGAAGGCCGGAAGTAATATTAAAGCTATACTTGGCGCTGGTCAGACCTCATCTAGACTACGCTTTGCAGTTCTGGTCCCCACATTACAGGAAAGATATAGGTCTATTAGAATCAGTACAGAGGAGAATGACTAAAAGGATACAGGGGATGAGGAGTATTCCTTACGAGGCGAGGTTGAAGCTGTTAAATTTACATTCTTTAGAGAGACGTAGGTTAAGAGGGGACCTGATAGAAGTCTTTAAGTGGTATAAGGGTTATAACAAGGGGGATGTAGGCAAAATTCTTGGGATCAGCAACCAGGGTAGAACAAGAAATAACGGGTTCAAGCTTGAAAAATTTAGGTTTAGGAAGGAGATAGGAAAAAATTGGTTCTCAAATAGAGTGGTAGATGAGTGGAACGGATTCAGTAATCTTGTTAGTGCTAGGACATTAGGGAGCTTTAAGAGAAGATTAGACGGGTTTATGGATGGGGATGATAGGTGGAAATAGGTAGGTATATTTCATACAGGGACTGCCACGTGTAAGCCTGGTCGCTTCTTGCAGCTTCCCTTATTTCTTATGTTCTTATGTTCTTATGTACTAACATATGGCTGTGAAATCTGGGGTGATAATGTTGTGCGGGAGGTAGAATTGTTGCATATGACATTTTTGAAGCACGTTTTGTATGTACATGGATATAGTAGTACAGATACAGTATACGGAGAACTAGGGGTCCATCCATCCTTTAGAAATAACTATTAAATGTAGGGTGATTAAATGTTGGTCCAGACAAAGTTCCAGGGAAAAAACACAAAATTGTCATAAAATGTATATTTGTTTATTGCCGTTACACACGACCGGTATTGATTTAACGTCATGACAGGAATGCATAAAAGATAACCTGTGTATCAAGCGTGGTATGCCAGGAGTGTGGTTGTCGCAGTGGTCACAGCTCCAAATGTTCAAGAAAGCTGCGGGACACATCCAGAAAGATAAATCGATAACGAAGTGGTATGGAATTGTAACAAGCTGAAGTATCCGTAGCAATTATAGATTATGCAAAGAAGTTCATGGAATTGAGGAGTACCTGGTTAAACTTGATAAAAAAATAATGGTTTATGTTTATCAAAATTTCGCAACGGAAAGAATTTGTTAGTTATCTCTAGTAAATATGGGCAAGAGAGAGAGAGAGAGAGAGAGAGAGAGAGAGAGAGAGGGGCGTTATTGTACCAAATGTAAGGATGAATATTTTGTTTTGTTGCAACGTCAAAGCCACAGCATTGTTCAGCTGAGAAATAGATACGTACCATAGTATTAGAGACCGCAACCAGATCAGTTCACATTTGCTAGGTTAATGCAGAGTACAAATGTAGGACTATTACCAAACGTAGCACAGTTTGTTAATGAATATTGTTACGAATGTCTAGATAATGCCTAACTTCATATATATATATATATATATATATATATATATATATATATATATATATATATATATATATATATATATATATATATATATATATATATATATATATATATATAAAAGTCAGCGATGTATTTTTTTTTTTTCCTTTTCACACACACACACACACACACACACACACACACACACACACACACACTCACTCACTCACTTCACGCACCACCACCACCACTACCTTAGTCACTTCAGGCACCTCAACATGACTCAGCACGTATCTTCTCATTACCTAAGAAAAAAAAATATCATAAGAATAAAATATAAATAAATAAATAAACAGCTGTCAAGTAACGATCGATAAAGGAATGTTTCAAAGGATTCTCTCTCTCTCTCTCTCTCTCTCTCTCTCTCTCTCTCTCTCTCTCTCTCTCTCTCTCTCTCTCTCTCTCTCTCTCTCTCTCTCTCTCTCTCTCTCTCTCTCTCTCTCATCTGTTTTTCAGTAACACATGGAATGATTAGCCGGGCTCTCAAATAATGCAGAAATATTGTTAGAAAAGGAAAAAAAAAATGTCACTTCACGACTTTTCAAAGGCTAGAAAGATGATCAAGCTGCGTCGCGTCAAATCGCTCCCGGGACAAAATTTCTCCAGGGTTGTGACGGGTGACGCCACTGCACATGCGCGCCATATCGAGGAAAGATCACCAAAACATTCATACAGGTATTATATATATCTTGTGTGTTGTTAACATTGAATCACTATGGAATCACTACTACTACTACTACTACTACTGCCACCACCACCCCACCACCGCTACTACTACTACTACTACACAAGAAGACATGTTTTATACAGGTCTGCCACTTGTAGGCCTGATGGCATCCCGCATCATCCCTTGTGTTCTTACTGCTGCTGCTGCTGCTACTACTACTACTACTACTACTACTACTACTACTACTACTACTACTATTACTACTACTACTCGTTCTTGGCAAAGCAGGGAAGAATATACTAATTAAGACCTATTACTTGAGTTACCACGGTGTTACTTCCTTGTGTGTGTGTGTGTGTGTGTGTGTTGTGTCATACGTATGGCGGTAATTAGCAAACTTTTTTACTTGTTCTTTACACTTGCACAGGGAGTGAACTGTTGTTTTCTTGCTCCATTTCTGCTGTAACATTCCACAATGAGGCAATAGTTATAAGAACATAAGAACATAAGAAATAAGGGAAGCTGCAAGAAGCAACCAGGCTTACACGTGGCAGTCCCTGTTTGAAATATACCTACCTATTTCCATTATCCCCATCCATAAACTTGTCTAATCTTCTCTTAAAGCTCTCTAGTGTCCTAGCACTAACTACATGATTACTGAGTCCGTTCCACTCATCTACCACTCTATTTGTGAACCAATTTTTTCCTATCTCTTTCCTAAACCTAAATTTTTCAAGTTTGAACCCATTATTTCTTGTTCTACCCTGGTTGCTGATCCTAAGAATTTTGCTTACATCCCTTATCTGTCAATAAAACTCCATACAGTCAATAAGATTACGAGGTGTGTCATTAAAGTTCCAGGACTGGTGTCCTAAAAGATGAATTTCAAACCCAAGCCACAAACCACCATATTTCCCCTTCAAAGTAATCCTTCTGGAGTATACAACTGCGCTCCCAACCCTCTACAGTCACTAATCTTTTTCTTACGTGCTTTTAAAATCATGTCCTCTGTTGCAGGTCGTTTAACAATGAGCGCTGAACAGCGAACAAACTTGAAGTTTTTGGTGCAGTTGGGGAAAACGCCGTCAGAAGCACTGGGTATGCTGCAAAAAGTGTACGGGGATGAGACAATGTCACGCTCACGTGTTTTTGAGTGGTGCAAGAGGTTCAAAGAGGGCCGGGAGGACGTGGAAGATGACCCCAGGAGTGGAAGACCCTCAACGAGCAGGAATGAGGCCAATGTTGAGCGTGTCAAGCAGATGGTGCGTGACGATCGTCGGTTGACTGTTCGAAAGATCGCAGATGAGCTTGGCATGAACCACAACAGCGTGTGGAAGATTATCACTGAAGATCTGGGCATGCGGAAAGTCTGTGCGAAGATGGTGCCGAGACTCCTGAACGATGACCAGAAGGGACGACGCATGCAGGTGTGTCAGGACATCCTCGAGCGTCTGGAAACTGGGAGTCACTTGGCACAACACTGGGTTTTCTAGAGTGTTTCTCCTGTTGATTATGCAGAAACATTATCAATCTGTCACTAGAACGGTAAAAAATAAAAAAAAAAAAAAAAAACCAATTATTTAAAGCCTTTTGAAAGTAGTGTAGGTGAAGTGTCAGAAAATAAGGCTCTCTCTCTCTCTCTCTCTCTCTCTCTCTCTCTCTCTCTCTCTCTCTCTCTCTCTCTCTCTCTCGGACACGGCACTGACGGCAGGGACGGGTCCAGAACGCGTCCCACCCACGCTCCACGCCCGCCGCGCGCCACGTCACCTCTCCTGCAACTTTCATGACTCGCCATAATGTCTTGCCTCGTGACGTTCTGCCCCTTCCTCCTCCGCCAGGATATGCTCCACTACATTACTACTACTACTACTACTACTACTACTACTACTACTTCTAGAACAAAAATATAAGAAATAAGGGAAGCTCCAAGAAGCCTACTACTACTGCTGCTACTACTACTACTACTACTACTACTACTACTACTACTACTACTACTCCTCCTACTACTACCACCACTACTACTACTAATAATAATAGTAATAATAATAATAATAATAATAATAATAATAATAATCTGATGATATGCTCCACTTCAGTGACTACACCACCACCACCACCACTACTATTACTACTACTAGTACTATTACTACTATTGCTACCACTGTTACTGCCATTCAGTGACGATATGCTCCACTACTACTACTACTACTACTACCATCATTACTACTACTACTCTACTACTACTACTACCAAGGAAGAAATTAACTTTAAAGCGCTGTTATTTCCGTGTCAACGTTGCTCTAGCGTGTAGCAAAATCTCTCTCTCTCTCTCTCTCTCTCTCTCTCTCTCTCTCTCTCTCTCTCTCTCTCTCTCTCTCGTTTTCATTTCTACGTAAAGCTTTTTCTTTTCAGTGTTGTTGTTATTGTTGTTTTGTCACTTTTTTCGTGTAATATGCCTATTATACATTACTATCTGCTTATATATCTATTCATTCATTTATTAAGTCTTTTTCTGTCCTTTCTACCAATGTTGTTGCTGTTGATGTTGTTATTGTTTTTATTAATGTTATTGTTGTTTCCTGTTCTTTTAGTGTCTGAAATAATGATAGTAATTGTCTAACAGGAGGAGTGAACATTGTGACCTTGAAGAGCAATCGATGTTAACCCCTAAAGGACCGCGCGGGGTAAGTATATCAGTCCCGCTAGGGCGGGGGATATGGGGAAAAACGTGCAAAATAGCTTATCTTTGCATGCTCAGTACGCCTAACCTACAATAAACAAGTGAAAGAAAACAATACTTACCCCACAATCAACTCCTCCTCTTTTGAATGGTACCAACCAGAAGTTTCTAGGTGCCATGGTTACGGAGATATGACGAGTTGATTGAGGTGGTGTTGCGGTGAAAGTGAGGGGGCGCGTCCGATCAGTGATGGTGGCTCTGGCTTAGTAACGCAGAAAACGGGATCTATGACCTTTTTTACCCTAATTGTACTGGGGCCTGGTGTACTAGGCCCTGCAACAGGTTCAGGTTGGGCTGATTGCTGGGCTGGTTGCTCTGGTTTTGGCGGTGACAGCACTTCATCATCGGTGGTGGCTGTGGTGGTGCTGGTGCCCCTGTCTCCTGCATCATCAGACCCCAGCACATCACTGTCCTCAACTCTCAATAATCGTGGAGACAGTGATTTCTAACTCCTGTTCAATGCTACTTATACTTAGAGGCCTCCTAGCTGACGTGGAGGGCCTAGAGTGGATGGATGGAGTGGAAGTAAATACGCGCGGGGGCGAGTGCACCAAATCGGACGAGGCGGAATCACTTCCATGATGAACCAGCCATGACAAAGGCTAGCGGGGAACTGACAACCCTTCCCATCCTAGTCTTAATCAGTGTTGCCAATACACTTGGCTAGAAAATCGGGCGGAAAAACGCATAATTTGGCGTTATTTACAAAGAGACGTCGATCGACGTCCCCGGTCCTTTGAGCCCAAAACGTCGATCGACGTCCCCGGTTCTTTAGGGGGTTAATGTAGTGTTAGTCTCCTGTAGCAATTCAACCAAGAGAGAGAGAGAGAGAGAGAGAGAGGTCACTTTCTCACCGACCTTTCACTCTCATATGGGGTTGATACAGGGACAGAACACAAAGGAAGCGGGGGGGGGGGGGGGAAGCGCCAGTACAGAAATGAGACGAGTCGAGAGTTGGTATGACAGAGCCACCGCCACGGAGTTACCAAGTTCACTATTTCGATCACCACTACGACCAACTCAAACGCTTTATCAACTGATTTCATACTGTGCCCTGTTTACCTTTAAGCTCCCTAGCAGGTACATGGTTGCCTATGCTTGAAGAATTATCCGGTTATGGTGTTCTGTTTGTGGAGTATTTATGATTTATTATCACGTGGTATCTCGCTGCTGGGTGGTGGTGGTGGTGGTGGACGGACGGTGTTAGTTACGGCAGGCACAGGCGGGCGGTGTCAGAGGGCTTGTGGTGCTTGGTCTCTACGCACGTTATTTACCAAGCGTTAGCGACTGTTAAGTTTCTTCGAGCAGTGGGTGGTGAGTATAGTGGCACACACACACACATATTAACGCAAAGTAGAGTTGAATGCTCATCATACTGCGCACGAGCGATAGAAAGCGCTCTTGTTTAAATTTGCTTACTCAGACCCTCATGACCATTAATACCACGGGTGTTGTGGCTTTAGTTCAGCTGACAACACCTTCCTGCCGATACTTTCATTTCTCGGACCTGTCCCTCTCGCCAGTTGGTTTACACGTTCCGTACCTGGTCCAGTACAGACTGCAGCCATAGGAAGTTTCATAATTGTGAAAACCAAATGATATTCACCTACTCGATATAATTCATATGTTTTGCTTACTAAAATGAGTAAAAGAATTGCAATCTGACTGCAGATTACACCATGTACTGCGCAATAGTGGTTATTGTGCGAGACCCAACCCTCTTGAAAAATAGCAAGTCTGCGTCTCGGGGTACATGGGAACCCCTGCTCTAATGAAGGTGTTAGAGTGCAGTGATGGTTTAACAGGTTCTTGTGACGTGGGTTTTCAAGGGTGCTTTTGAGTTTTGTCACTCCAATAGTTTTTTTTTTTTCCATAAATTTAAATGGTGTAAGAAAAGTATTCAATCGGTTTTTCAATTAGTAAGTTTATCAAGTACTAGCGGAAGTCCGGTTTTCCAAAAGTTAATTATATTTGGTTTTGATTTAACGGGATTATGCATCTGAGGTAAACACCAATGAGAAACCTAATTTATCTTACGTGGGATTGAACTCTCTCTCTCTCTCTCTCTCTCTCTCTCTCTCTCTCTCTCTCTCTCTCTCTCTTCTCTCTCTCTCTCTCTCTCACTCTCTCTCTCTCTCTCTCTCTCTCTCTCTCAGATGCGATTTGAAATGTACGAGTACATTTCCGCGTATATTGAAGTAGAGCCGGGAATGTGAATGGTTCTAATGATTGGCTATTGAAATGTATTAGTTGAAAACGGGAGAGTGGTGAAATTAATGATTGGGTTATCGTAATAAAGTAGAAACGAGTGTGAAAAAAAAATGTATTGGGTATTGAAATACGCCATTAACGTAGACACGGGATTAGGTATTAAAATATGTTTTCGAATAGAAACAAGGTGTGGAGAATGTAATGATTAGTATTAAATATATATCCGTTTCCATGGCGATGAAGCGCGACAATTTCAAGGTCACTCCGATGTAAACAAAAAGTTGCGTCATCGTCATCACGCCTAGGCTTTCTTGAGATATCCCAGCCTGCCCCGCGGACTGGGCGTGGTAATATTATCTCAGCTTTAGAGTGCTGGAAGTAATAGGAGAGTTGACCGTGGTGGGAGTGTAATGGATCTTACCAATAGCATCTTATGCTATTTTGTTGTCCTTCTCAGCCCCTATAATGTTGGGAGGCCTGGTGGGGCAGCAGGGCTTACTGGTGGGGAACGCAAGAAGTGAAATTTTGCCTTCGAGAAAAATCTACGGAGAAAGCAAATCGTCAAATTAGCGAACCCACACACAGCAGGGTTCACCATTCTTTACTACAAGATTATTGGGTTCGTTATTCTATACATGGGAAAAATTGTGTTTGCAGTTCTCGACATGAACAGTTCGGTGCTTCGACATCAGGCTTTTTAATAACTGATTACACTTCAAAACTTTTGTTCACTAGTTAACCTTTATGAACCTCACTGGTTCAATAACTTTTTCATATACTGGGTTTTGATTTCTTTATTCAGATATCCTTTAGGTTAGGTTTATTCATCAATAAAATGAGTTCTTATTTCCAGTTTTTCCCCCAATTTTTTCTTGTTCATAAAACATAGAACATATTTTGTCAAGGGTTTACTTTTCTTTACATAAAGACATTTGGGTTGGCTGTTCTTGACATGAAGATCACTGGGTGCTCTGTTCTTGGCTGGCACAGAGGTGTTGGATTCGCTAATCTTGACATGATCCGAAAGTAATTATTTTTTTGAAATTTTTGGGCAGGAGAACACAAACACATGCACACGTTACTCTTGCCTTCATTTGTATGGACTTTGAGTTTGTGAAGCACCTGCCAGGTTTGTAAAGAGCCACAGTAACTGCACAGAAGCTAACCCACAAATTAAACCACCAGAGATGTGTTGTACATTAACCACCTCACCTCTTGATAATATTTGGCCATTTTGTTAGAGGCTAGTTAGATTATCCAAGTAAAATTATGGCTGTGTCAGGAAGGTAGGAGTGATGTTAGAGTTGTCAGGGTGGTGAAAGTAATACTAGGCAAGGTTAGAGTGCTGGGAGGATCTGTTCTGTCACTTCTGTTCTGCTGGAAAATATTGAAATAACGTTAGGTTTTCCATTTGAGGGCTACATTAAGGTTAGATTCATTCAGCTCATTGATTTGACAGCTGGTTCCTTCACTGTTTAGGTCACAGCTTGCTGAAATGTCACATCTTACCCCGAACTTAACAGCCAGTGTCTGGAAAATAGTACAGTGGGGGTTAGTTTTCCACAATAATGTCTTAAAGTTCACCGTTTTCGAAGAACCCCAGGAAGACTTGTTCATTGTTCATTATTTTTCAGGTGTTCCGTGGATGGTGCACCCCTGGCCACCATGAGTAAGTATTGCTTTTTATTTTTTATATTTTATCTACTTATTTATTTTATTTTTATTTTATCTAATTCTATTGTATTATGTGATTTTCATTTTTTATTAATATTTTATTTTATTTTATTATTTATTTTTTATTTATTTTATTTTATTTTTATTTATTTATTTATTTATTTATTTATTTATTTATTTATTTATTTAATTTATTTATTTATTTATTTATTACATTGGCGAAAAGCAACAAGACCTAAAAAAAAATAATAATAATAAAATAAAATAAAAAGACCCACTGAGACTGACAGCTCGAAAACAAAGATGAAAAGCATAACCATTTGAAGGATGAGTATGTTGAATGTTCCCTTCCGTGAGTTCGTCATCAGGTAGGAATCTCTTCTTCTCCTCCCAGTTCTAATTTGGGGATAAAAGAGCAGTCACCAATGTATATGGATCCTGAATAACAGCTGGGGTCAACTTTTAAACACCCCAGCAACTTGTCAACCATTAAAAGGCTATATAGGAATGGGGGGGGTGGCTATTCAAAGGATGTTTTCGTGATTGTAATGGTTTAACAGACTAATGGGCTGTTTTATAAGTTCGCATGGTTCTAATAGTTTAGCAGGCTGTAGTTGAAGTATTTTGGGGGCTTTCAAGGGCACTTTTGTGATTCTAATGGTTTAAGTAACTGTAGTGGAGATTTTTGGAGTTTTCAAGTGTTTTCAGTTCTAGCTTTTTTGGGGGGGCTGTGTTTTCAAGGATGTTTTTATAATTTTGAGAGTTTAACTGGCTATAGTGAAGATTTTTAGGGCTTTCAACGGGATTTTTATAATGCTAATGGTTTAAGTGGGTCTAGTGGACAGCACTGTGGTTTACAAGTGGTTTGTTTGGCTGCTGTGGAAGGTTTTTTTTTTTTTTTTTTTTTTTTTTTTTTTTTTTTTTTTTTAGGGTGTTTTTATGACCACTGATGGTCTAATGGGCTCCAGTAAAGGTTACTGGAGATTTTGAGCACCCATTAGTAGATTAATGATTATTACTTATACAAACCTTTCCTTTCCATCACCTCAGCCTGTCCTAGTTAATTCCCCATTCACTCACCACCCCAGCCTGTCAGAGTAGTTACCCATACACCCATCACCTCAGCCTGTCAGTAGATTCAATCCCCATTCCCCATTCACCCATCATCTCAGCCTGTCAGTAGATTCTGCCCCCATCACCCAGGCCAGTCAGTAAATCAGTTCCCCATACAAACATTTACCCATTTCTCCTATTCCTCACCCCAGGTTGCCCAGGAGACCCATTTACCTACTACAAGATTGAGGTGCCCACAGTGGTTGGTCAGCTGCGAAACATTCTCACACAGTACCCTGACAATGGGCAGATCATCAAGGTTAGTGGAGGAGGAATAGAGGGGTCTTTCTTTCTTTCTTTCTTTCTTTCTTTCTTTCTTTCTTTCTTTCTTTCTTTCTTTCTTTCTAATAGGATTGGGATGTGTCTGTCTTGTAGTGCTTTCTGTTTTCTCCTCTCCTCTCCTCTCCTCTCCTCTCCTCTCCTCTCCTCTCCTCTCCTCTCCTCTCCTCTCCTCTCCTCTTCTCTTCTCTTCTCTTCTTCTTCTCTTCTCTTCTCTTCTCTTCTCTTCTACTCCCCTCCCCTCCCCTCCCTTTACTGTTTTGTGTGTAATAGCATAAAATATTTATCCAATCAGTCTAGTAACAACCTCGGTCTCTTGTTTGGATTTGCTATGAATATATTCCCTTGTATTACTCCTCCTCCCCATCCCCCATAGCACCCCCTTTACCTTCTGCCAGAGCTCTAACCTAGTGTGTGTGTGTGTGTGTGTGTGTGTGTGTGTGTGTGTGTGTGTGTGTGTGTGTTTGCAGGAGTTGGTGCAGAATGCAGAGGATGCAGGAGCAACCACAGTGGAGGTGGTGCATGTGCCTGACCACTTCAGCTTCCCAGAGGCATGGAAAGTGGTGCACAAGTTCCTGCAGGTGGGTGATGGCAGTGGTGGTGAGGTGAGCTTAGATTAAAGTTAGATGAGGTAAGGCTTGGTTAAATTAGGTGAGGTTTGGTCAAGTTGGATTAAATTGTTAGGTTATTAGGTTAGATTTGAATTGTTTTTCCTTTCCTTTCCTTTCCTTTTATTTTTTATTTTTTCATTCAATTTTTTATTTATTTATTTATTTATTTATTTATTTATTTATTTATTTATTTATTTATTTATTTATTTATCTATCTATCTATCTATCTATCTATCTATCTATCTATCTATCTATCTATCTATCTATCTATCTATCTATCTATTTTTTTATGCATGTGAATTTGGTGTGCTATCATATTTCCACTGAGCTATGTACTAAACCAGCTGTGAGCTTAGTTAATGGAACACTAATTATTAACAGGATTTCTGTTTTTGTATTTTTTTTTTCTGTTCTATTTCTTCCTGTCTCTTTCCTTCCCTTTTTGTACTTTCCTTTTTTCCTTTTATACATACATACTCCTTCATTTCTTTTTCTACTGATTGCTTTTTCTTTGTTATTCCTCTCCCCTCCCCTTCCCTTCTGGTCGTGGCATGCAGTACTAACCTCTCTCTCTCTCTCTCTGTGTGTGTGTGTAGGGACCGGCAGTCAGTCTCTACAACGATGCAGTCTTCTCGGAGGAGGACTGGCATGGCATTCGGAAATTGAGTGAGAGCATCAAGAAGGACAATCCATTACAAGTGGGACAGTTTGGCCTTGGATTTAAGTCTGTCTTCCACTTAACAGGTAAGTTAGTCTCAGTGTAGTTAGAGATGACCTATGCATTCTCAGTTCTTGTTTCTTTCATGTATGTTTCAAGCAGAAAATTAATGACAGTGCGTCTTTGTATTAAATTTTCTTCCCATTAACAGATAAGTAGGGTAGTTACAGGGTCTAACAAGTAAATTAAATAGTCAGTTCTCAGTTCTCTGTTTCTTTCATGTTCAAGCAGAGGAAGAAATTTAACCAGAATGTGTCTTTGTATCAAGTCTCTTCCATCTGACTGGTAAATATTATAGTCATAGTTTAGTTACAGTTGATCAATACTCTCCCTAGTCTTGGGTTACATAAAATAAATAAATAAATGAATGAAATAAAATAATAATTAACTTGAGCCTGTTGAAGGAAGGCAGGACAAGGCAGCTGTGAAATGAACTAGTAAAATTATTAGTGTGAATGTCGACTGAGGAATGCACAAGGCAACTACCAGGAGAACACTATTACTCAACAACGTAGCCTAATGAGCATTGTGGACCACTGCAGACTACTTGATGATCATCAGTGGGCAGCTGGTGCTGTTCATGGACCCCAGCGAACCGGAGGAGAGGATGTGTCGCTGCCTCCCCCTGCAGCAGCTGAGTGAGGTGTTCCCAACTGCATCTGTGCAGCACGCCTTTGGTCACCACCTGACGCCACAGCAGCAGGCCGCGGGCAGCTTCCCGGGCACGCTGTTCTGGTTTCCTCTGCGGCAGACTCCCTCAAAGATATCGGACACCGTATACACCGCGGAGCACGTGAAGTGGCTGTTTGACTCGTTTGCAGTGGAGGCAGGTGTGTGCCTCACCTTCCTCAAGTCCCTGGAGAAGATAACCATTGGGCAGTTGAAGAGCCAGAAGGTGATAGTCAGCCACTGCATGGAGGTAACCAGCTCCAACATGACCAGGATGAGGAACATGAGGCAGGCATTCAGACAGAATTTGCAGCAGTGCAAGGGCTCCCCATCCCAGGCTCTCTCCTGCTCCTATGACGCCACGCTTCACACCAGCAACCACAGAGACAACAGACGCCAGCAGGACATGAGAATCCTGCACTTCTTACCAGGAAAGAAGGACACTGAGTGGATTAAGTGGGGTGGAAAAGACACCAGTAAACATATTCCTCTGGTGGGGGTTGCAGTACCCACCTCCACACCGGCAGAAGCCACAGGTCACATCTTCAGCTTCCTGCCTCTGCCACCAGACTCGACCAACCAGACTGGCCTTCCAGTCCAGGTCAATGGGGCCTTTATCCTCAACCAGAATCGAAGACAGGTCAAGTGGAGGACCAGTGAGAGCAGCAAGGAGGCAGATGTGAGTGTTGGATGGCACTATGTGGTGAGAGAGTAAGAGTGTCTGGCAATGTCCATAGCTTGTAGTTAGAGAGTGAGAGTGTCAGTAAGAATGAGAGACGGACAGACAAGACAAGGCGTGACCTGCAGTGTTGTAAGATTAAAAAAGATGAATGAATAAAGTATTTATCAAAAAAAGAAAAAAAAAAAACCAGTAAGAAAGAGACAGAGACCTAGCTTCCCTATATTGTGAGATATAAACCTTGCATTCACCAATGAGACAAACAGACCTACAGACAAGAC
>NC_087190.1:12079103-12119103 GCF_035594125.1 Scylla paramamosain
GGGGGTGCCCTTTGTGTTCGGTGCATCCAGGCCGTCGGAATACCCCACCAGTCTGCAGTGGGGCACCCCGCCAGGCCTGCTGAAGCTGCTGGACGTCACCAGCTGCCAGCACAGTGAGGTGTGCGGCTCGGCCCTGGCAGTGGTGAGGTGTCATGACGTGCCATCAGTGGCTAAGGCCTGTGGTTGGACAGCCCCACCGCCAGTGGATTCCGTCGTCAGACACCTGCACAACATAAAGGCAGCCTACCAGCAGGACGAGTGGACCAAGTACTTCAGTCTGGTGAAGAAGACATACTGCCAGCTTGCTGCCCTCCTTGCTGCAGGGGCAGCCCAGCTAGCTGACCTCAAAACTGATGCCTGCATCTTCACTGAGCAGGGTTTCAAAACCCCAGCTGAGGTACACAGACCCTTGTTGCACCTGGTCTTATCGTTTGTTACACTGTAGTGTGTGAAATATTTATGTTGGTGGTAAATGGATGACATGTAAAGCAAACTGATGAAGCTTCTTCCTGCATAGGTGTACATCAGGCCAGGCAGTGAGGACCTGTACCTGCAGCCGTACCTCCACCTGCTGCCCCTGGAGCTGCGGGAGAGTGAGGCGCTGTTCCTCCACCTGGGCTGTGCGCCTCAGCAAAGTCCTGCTCTGCTGCTGATGGTGCTGCAGGCCATCAGGGAGCGACATCAGGGTGGAGACTGCAGCAGAGCGGAAGTGGAGCATGACAGGCGGCTGGTGGTGTCGGTGCTGGAGAGGCTGCAGCACCACACCGGTGAGCTGGCTGGGCCACTGCTGGTGCCAGTGAGGACACAGCACGATGTGCTGGAGCTGGCGGAGGTTCAGCACAGCGCTTTCACCGACGCCACTACCGACTGGATCGACAGTGATGAGCTGGAGGTGAGTGTGGTACACCACTGCGTGGGTGCTGCGCTGGCCCGGGCGCTGGGCGTGGCTCCCCTGCAGAACTTCCTGTCAGCTGGGGGCGAGGCAGTGATGGAGTGGGGTCAGCAGGAGCCGCTCACCACCCGCCTGCACAACCTGCTGCAGCATTACCGGGACGGTGTGTCTGTTCTGAAAGAGCTGGTGCAGAATGCAGACGACGCAGGAGCCACCACCGTGCAGCTGCTGTACGACCAGCGGCAGAACGAGGGCTCCCACACACTGCTCCTGGGCTCAGGCATGGCACAGTGCCAGGGCCCAGCACTCTGGGCATACAATGACGCCCACTTCTCCGAGCAGGATTTCATAAACCTGCGGAAGATTGGGGCAGGCACTAAGGAGCTGCAGCCCACCAAGATCGGCAAGTTCGGCCTGGGGTTCTGTTCCGTGTACAACCTAACAGATGTGCCAAGCTTTGTGAGTGGGTCCAGCTACGTGGTGTTTGACCCCCACATGACCCACTTGGACACCACCACCTCCTCCCTGGCATGAGGTACGACTTCACCAGCCGCCGCAACTCCTACATGCTGCGCACCCTGCAGGGACAATTTGAGCCCTTCAGGGACGTGTTTGGCTGCAACATCCAGGAGCGCGGATCCTTCCCAGCCACACTGTTCCGCTTGCCCCTCCGCACCCCTGCCCAGGCCTCCACCAGCAAGATCAGCGACAAGTGCTACTCCCACCAAGACATGGTTCAGCTGCTTGGCATGTTCAGCGCTGTGGTGGGGCAGCTGCTCCTCTTCACGCAGCATGTCTGCTCCATCAGCGTCTGCCACCTGCCGGCCAGCGCTGCCTCACCTACAGAGATGGTAGAGCTCTTCTGTGCCTCCCGGAGTGCACCAGGATCTGTCCCCAACTTGGTTCCCCTACCCACTGGTGGCACCCAATCACTGCTAGAGCGCACCGCTGCACTGTTCTCCCAGCAGCAGCAGGGGCTTAAGTGGGACGGTGGCATGCTGGCAGAGGGAAGCACTGCAGAGGTGAGGGTGCGGAACTCCCGGGAGGGTACCGCCCTGTGTGGCATTGAGGAGGGTGAGTGGGGTACCACTTGGGTCACCTCCTGGCACTCCGGCTCAGCCAAGTTGTGCTGCCTTGCCGAGATGCAACAGGGGCGGGCACTGCCCCTGGCGGCCGTGGCAGTGCCAGCATGCCACAGTGACAGTGGGTGGCAGCCACAGTGTCTTGCAGACCTTCCACCAGGGTTCTATCATGAAGGTCACTTTCACTGCTTCCTGCCTCTGCCAGTGAAGACCTTCTTGCCAGTGCAGGTCAACGGGGTGCTGGAGGTGGCATCAGACCGCACCAGCCTCCTCACCCAGACTGAGGATGACCGCCATACCCTCAGCTGGAATGCCACGCTGCTGGGAGACGCTGCTGTGCGTGCACACCTGGGCCTGGCCGAGGCGCTGCGGCACCTGGGGCTGTGTGCCGGGAGCAAGTATTATGCCACGTGGCCAGTGGTTGGGTGTGGCGGGGGTCCCCTGGTGGAGGGTCTCGCCACAAGCTTCTACCACACCCTGCAGCAGGAGGACCTGGAGTTGTTCCAGTGTGGTCGTGGCGAGTGGCACCCGTTCTCACGCTGCTACATCCTGGAGGAGGATTTCCTGCGGATGCCTGAGGTTGGAGAGGCTGCCTTTGAATTTCTGGAGGCTTGCCTGTACTCGTCTTCAGAGATGAGGATGGTGAGGCTGCCCGGGCACATGCAGGCTGGCTTTGACAGGCAGGTGCTGGCATGGCACACCATCACCCAGGAAATGTTCTTCCAGCAGTACTTTGTCCCCCACCTGTCAGAAAAACTGGTGAGCACCGAGAAGAGGGACCTGCTGACAATTCACCTCCTGGAGAGTGGACACCATTACATGGAGCTGCTCCGCCCCCTGCCCTGCATACCCACCCAGCCACACGGTGCCCCCAGGCCTCCCTGTGACCTCGTCAGTCCCAAGTCTAGAATTGCTAAAATGTTCTCTGTAGAAGATGAGAGATTTCCATTAAAGAACTTCTTGGATCCCCTCACAAGATCAGCTGCTTTGAGCAAGTTGGGGATGAGCACACACACACTTCCTCCGGAGCTGGTGGTGGAGCGAGCACAGAGTGTGGCTGGTCTGGCCCGGGCCTGCCCTGAGTGTGCCAGACACAGGGTCTCCGAGCTGCTGCACTACATATCAACACAGCATCCACAGAAGCAAAGGAAAGTTGCACACAAGTTAAAACCTGTTCCATTTTTACCAGTTATGCCGAAGCCAGAGAGGTGGAGTGTTACCTGGCATAAGGAGTGCCCAACGGGGGGAGAGCCACAGTGGTGCTCCAGCCACAGGGAAACCACATGTGAGAGCCACCATCTGCCACTGGCATTGGAGTGTCCCCCGGCCTTGTGTCTGCCATCATTCAGGCCGCTGGTTGGCAGCTTCCATGCACTGCTTGATGAGCGTTTAAGGAAACCACCTCAGGAAGTGTTGGAGGAGCTTGGAGTCACTGTAAATGCCCACAACTTGCCTCTGGTGTTGGTGGTGAAGCAGTTGTGTGAGTTCAGCACTGCTGCTGTTGAGAGGGATAATGCCCTCATGTGCCATGCTATATATGAACACCTGGAAGATTTTATCATGCTTGTAAGGAGGGAAAAAATTTTGAACAACATCAGAGAAATAAAAAGACTGCGAGATGAGAAGATACTGGTCACCACCCATGGGTTTGTGGCACCAAGGCTGTTTGCAGTGCATAGTGAGAGCGACTGCGCCCCAGACTTGTTTTCCGCACGCACAGAAGGACTGGAGAAGTATGGGTGTCTGATGGACATGCTCGGCATCAGAGAAAACTTTGAATTTGAGGTCGTGATGGAGGTGATTCAGAAGAAGAGGGAGACCTTTGCAGATGGGAAACTTGCGGACAAGGATGTGTCGCAGGTGTCGAGGCTGCTGAATGTGCTGTTCCATGTGAGGGACGGCAGTGCAGCACTTGAACAAGTCCTGCACTTACCAGACAGCCAGGGCTTGCTGCGCTCTACCCAGGACCTCTGCTTTGATGACGGGGCAGAACTCAGCTCCAGCCGGTTCCTGTGCCTGCACCCCAGCATCAGCATGTCCCGAGACATGAGCGAGTGGCTCGGCATCAAGTCCAAGACCAGGAAGCGCCTATCGGAGTCGTCCACCCGGCTGCGTTTTGGCCAGAAGGAGCCGCTCACCACCCGCCTGCGGAACATCCTCAGCGAGTACCCCTGCGACTCGGGCATCATGAAGGAGCTCCTGCAGAATGCCGACGATGCAGGGGCCACAGAGGTCACATTCTATAAGGACTTCAGATGCCTGCCAGACCAGAAACTGTTTGACCCTATGTGGGCACCCTTACAGGGGCCAGCCCTGGTTGTGTTCAACAATAAAGGGTTCACTGAGCAAGACCTCCAGAGCATACAGGACCTGGGGAACAGCAGCAAGAGGGAGGACCCGGCTACGACAGGGCAGTACGGCATTGGTTTCAATGCCGTCTATCACCTGACTGATGCTCCCTCCTTCCTCACTAAAGGTCCTCAGGTTCCCCAAGGAGAGACTCTGTGCATGTTTGACCCGCACTGCTTGTATGACCCCTCAGCCACGCCGGAGTCCCCCGGCGTGCAGTTTGTTAACCTGAGTGACCTGCGGCAGGACCATCCAGGACTCCTTCACTGGGTACCTGGAGCAGCACTTCCCACATGAGGGCACCATGTTCAGGCTGCCCCTGCGGACAGTCCAGGCCTCCCTCATATCCAAGGAGATCCCAAAGGAAGATGATGTTTGCAAAATGCTGAAGGAATTTGAAAGGGAAATGTCACAGTGCTTGTTGTTCTTGAGAAATGTGAGGAAAGTGTCCATCAAGAAGGTGCAGAGTGACGGGCAGTGTGAGGAGGAGTACTACGTGCAGGCCACGGTCACCAAGAGCAGTGACTTGCCGGTGCTGACTGTAAAGCACATGGATGCTGGGGAAGCAAGGGACCCCTGTGCCTTGGACATGGTGAGGACCTCCTGCATCATGAACATACAGGACAGCAGGGGAAGCAGCAGCCAGTGGTTTGTTGTGCAGCAGCTGGGGGTGAAGGAAAAGAACAGTCTGCCAGAGATAGTGAGGGAAGCCTTCAGTCTCAAGACACTGAATATGCTGCCTCATGGTGGGGTAGCCATTTTGCTGGCCTCAAACCTCACATCCAATGGTACTTGCCTAAGTGATGTGTATTCAACATCCTGCTACCTGCCCCTGCCTGCCAGGTCGGGGCTGCCGTTCAGCATCAACGGACACTTCACGCTGAACTCTTCGCGCCGAGACTTGTGGACAGGGAGTGGGGATGCCAAGGGGCTATGGAACGAGTGGCTGCTGAAGGAACTGCTGGTGCCAGTTGCTGTTCATGCCATCGAGTCGTTCAGGACCAGGCTGTTCCCCTGTGACGGTGACAGCCACATGACGGAGTGTGACTACACCCGCAGGATGCGGCACTTCCACAGTGTGCTGCCCCTGGCCCAGGAGGTGCAGAGCAAATGGTGGCAAAAATTTGTGAAGTGGTTTTATGAGTGGGTGAGACAGGAAGAACTTCACTTCTTTGACTCTTTCATCCCAGAAACTGACCCACCACCGCCGCCACCATACATGAGGAGGGGGGAGCCTGTGCAGGGGAGCAGGAAGGGGCGTCTGGTGTGGCATGCCTTCCATGCATCTGGAGACCATTTCCCTGTGTATTTCACCTCTGCAGTGAAGGAAGATGTGCACTCTCAGCAAAAAATTGCTGACATCTTGAGAAGACTGGGCATGAAGGTGAGCAGCAATGGGATGCTCTCAAGACTGGTGACAGCTGACTGCAAGTTCCAGTGCCCTCTCCTCACCCCAGATGTGGCCCTGGCATTTGTCAAGTCCTGGGACCAAGATGTCAGGGACTGCTGCAGGCCACAGGTCGGCAACCAGGTGTCTGGCACACCTTTCCTGAAGGATGCCAATGTTCTTAGTGTCTTAAAGTACGTCATGAGAGGTGGGGACTTCTCTGTAGCCTGCGTGGACAAGCTGCCGTTGCTGGTGACCAATGACGGCATGCTGGGGTGCTTCAGCATCCAGGAGCCAGTGTTCTTGTCATCTTTCTGTGACCTCTTGCCTAATTTTGGGAAGGAATTTACATTGTGTAGTCATGTGAGTGTGATCAAAGGAAGGAGAGATGAGTTTAAGCTTGTGGTGAAGACCTTCACTCCAGCAGACCTTGGAGAGCGCCTGCCACACATGCTGGACGCCACACAGTGTGCAGCTGACGCCAGGCTTCCTCTTTCTGACCGGCAATGGCTGCTGGAGCTCTGGAAGTTTGTTGTTCAGTATATTGAGGAAGCCTACTGCCAAGAGAGACAGATGAACTGGGCACAGGCCAAACAATACATACTAAGAACTCTAGGGAAGTGGGCATTTTATCCAATAACTGAAAGAGGTCAGGTGTTTGTTATCCCCATTGAACAGGCCTGGCAGGTGCTTGATGTGTCTGGTCACATCACACACTTTGCCTTTCGCAATCTGCCAGTTCCAGTTCCATATTCTGTCGGCAGCAAAGATCACATGGATGGCCATGTAGTGGGTATGGTTAGAAGCTATCTAGTCTTTGCTCAAGATAAAAAACCATACATACCCACTCAGTTGCAGCTTGCAGCAACACTGAAAGATCCTGCAGCTGTTTTGCAGCTCCTTCACTTTCACCGAAGATCTGTCAATTTGTTCTTCCAGGAATGTAGTCAAAGAGAACAAGGCAGAGATGTGATTAATGAAATACTCGAGTACTTAGGCAAGCACTGCAAGGAGTGTTCACTGTCAGGCGACAAGATCCGGGCACTGCAAGTATTTCCAGACCTTTCAGGACAGCTTTGCACTCTACAGGACAGGAAACTCATTGTTCTTGCAAGATCTTTTCTCGAATTGAACAAATTAGAAGGTGTCTGTTCTGAGCTGGGTCTGCTAGTGGTCCCCAAGCCAGACTCAGACAGCATGACAAACCTGTACAAATACCTTGAACCCAACTGCCTGCTGGGGGAACTAGATCTGTACACAACGGTCATCTTGCCCAGCATGAACCTGCTGAATGAGAGAGATAGGATGTTTTATCTTCAACACCTGGAAAAAAACTTGCCTCGTAGCTTACAAAAGTGGAATGCAGACCAGCACAAAGTGATTGCTACTCTGAGATTGTGTCCCTTCATTGAACTTGATGGGACGCTGAAAACTGCCGATCAGTTCTATGATCCCTCAAACAAGGTGTTCTGTGTGATGGGGTTGGCAAACTTGCCCGAGGCGTGGAGGGAGTCAGAGTGGCACCGATTGTTGACGCTGGCGGGGCTGGTGCACAGCGTCTCCCCAGACATGTTTGTGGAATATGCATCCTCACTGTCTCTGGGAGATGCAAGTGTCAAGGAGAAGTCAAAAGTCTTGTGTGAATATCTGAATATTCACCTTGAAGACTTGCAACCAAAAATCTTGGAAATTCTTGACATAGAGTTTCTGGTTCCCAAGAAGTGTGACCAGTTGGAGGCACTGCTGCCACACCACCAGACACACTCAGGCCTGCTGGCATTCTCAGAAGGTATCAACCCAAAGTATGCCAATATCATCTGGTCAACTAGGAGTTTGCTTCCGCCATATGCAACAGGAGTTGCAAGAAAACTCCAGAGTCATTGTGCCAACCAGATGAATGTGGAAAGCCCTCCTGCAGCAGACATTGTTGAACACATACTGAAGTTCTGCTCCTCCATGCAGGCAACTCCAGAGAAATCACCTAATGTAGGAAGTGTGATGGAAAATATATATGAACATTTGTCACAGTGTGGAGGGAATGAAATGCAGTCCTTGAAGGAGAGGGACGTCCCCATCATCCACATCCCCAACCACAGCGCCTTCGTCTCCATCAGCCGTGTGGTGGGCAACCTGGAGGAGGAGATCTTGCCATACCTGTACAAAGCACCGGTGGTTTACGGAAAGTTCTTTGGCGTGTTTGAAGGATTGGGAATGCCAGCCGATGCCACGCCCAACACCTACGCCCACGTCCTGGAGATGATCCACGAATGCAGTGGGCAGCAGAGTCTCCACCCGGAGGAGACTGCACAGATGAAGATGGCCCTCAAGGGACTGGTGAAAGACAGGTACAAACTGAAGAACCTGACTGTCCTTGAGCTTTACTTACCAGCCCGTGATGAGACTCTGAAGAGTTCCTCTCAGATGTTTGTGGCAGATAATGCTAAGTTACTGGTGGCTGTTCAGAGGGCATTCCATAAACCTGTCTTCATGGGTTTTAAACCCCTTGAAATTGATTTTGATGACTGCTGTCTTGTGAAGCTTTTACCCGAGAGACTGCAGCCAAAGTTCCTGTCCGAAGCTTGCAAGGAAACCCTGGACCAGGAAGGAATGCTGGAGGAGGCTACACCGTTACTTGGGGAAATACACGAGCTGCTTCAGTCGCAGGAATTCAAGACTGGGGTCCTGAGACTCCTTCACCACTACAAGCTGCAAGGTGGCAGTGGCCTCGTAAAAAAAGAGAAGGATGAGGTGGTTGCACTTCTGGCGAGGGTGACAGTGAGGCAGGTGAGCACCATCAGAACCACCCTCACTCTGCACGACACAGTTGTTGGCCAGCAGGAGAAGAATCACTTTGTAGCGGTCAATGGTGAGGGGGACCAGAGGACTTGGACTCTTTACCTCTCCAAGAAGATCCCACCAAGAATGATACCTAATTCTCTTTGTGAAGTATACGCACAGGTACTGCAGAAGTGGGATTCTTGCAGCATGAGGGAATTTTCAGACATATTTGCCTGCTATGGGAAGCCCCACTACATCCACAGTACTCTGGAAGAGAGAGGAATAAAGGAGTACAGCCACTGACGTCCCTGAGCGGAGCCTCTTCATGTGTGATGTGGGCACCTACCTGGAGGAGCGGTTCCTGCCTCTGCTTGACAACAGCTTCTCAGAGTTCTACAAGAACGAGATAGTCTGCATGAAGAAGTACTTGTGTGAGAACAAAGGAGCAGATGTGGATGATGAGGATGCAGAGGAGGACATCTTTGTGATTGTGGAGGTGGTCAAACTGGAGGAGAAGCACCCCAACTGCCACATGCAGAACACCTACCAGGTCATCACCAGCAGGTCACCACCATGCCTGGTCACCGTCAGGGCCCACCAGCTGTACCGCTTTGTCAGGAAGGATGACGATGCTTCTCAGTCCAAATTCGAGAGTCGGGAAGACATTTTCAGGAAGTTGAGAGAGGAGCTGAGGAGGATCTGGCAGGTGGAGGACGCAGCAGGAGAGGCGGCAACCTGTTGCGGCGCCTGAAGTTCAAGTGGCACCCTGACAAGAACCCTGAGCAGGTGGAGCTGTGCACACAGGTGATGCAAAGTACATGATGTCCCTGGTGGGGCGGCTGGAGAACGGGGAGGCCATCCCGGAGGAGGAGGACCCCACCAACCCACCCCAGGCCACGCCCAGCAGGGCGTATTCCCAATGCTTCCGCCCCCCCACGCCGCTGCTACAGGAACAGGAACAGAGCGGCACCCAGGCAGCCCAGGCCAGACCTCCCAGAGGCCCGCAGGTGGCTCAGGCAGGCCCGCAGCGACCTGGAGGCTGCTGAGGCAGTGAAGGAACAGGTGCCATGGTGGACTGTGTTCCATGTGCTACCAGGTGAGTGGGGGAAGCTGGCTGGCTGGCTCTGATCACACACCACACACCTCAGTGTTGAGGTGTTTACCCCGCACTGCCATCACACCAGTAAAGATTCAAAAAGAAAAATTGAAGTTAGCCATTGGAAGCACAGTTCCCAGGTACAATACCCACCAGAGTTTCAAAGGATCTGAGTTTTGTGCCAAGTCCTAAATTCTCGCCATCCCAACATTCTCTCTCTCTCTCTCTCTCTCTCTCTCTCTCTCTCTCTCTCTCTCTCTCTCTCTCTCTCTCTCTCTCTCTCTCTCTCTCTCTCTCTCTCTCTCTCTCTCTCTCTCTCTCTCTCTCTCTCTCTCTCTCTCTCTCTCTCTCTCTCTCTCTCTCTCTCTCTCTCTCTCTCTCTCTCTCTCTCTCTCTCTCTCTCTCTCTCTCTCTCTCTCTCTCTCCACACGCGCGCACACACACACACACACACACACACACACACACACACACACACACACACACTTAGACATATGAGAGAGATGGTACCAAGTATCAGGGACTTGTCATAGGAGGAGAGAATGGAAAGGGTACATCTACCAATGTTGGAAAAGAGGAGAAAAGGAAGACTTGATTGTGATATATAAAGCTTATGAGGGAGTAGAGGAGGGGGACCGGAGTGACTTAATGTTCTGGGATACACGGGACACTAGAAGACGTGGGAAGAGGCTGAAGAGGAGTGCTTGTAAAAGAGATGTCAAAAAGTATAGTTTCCCATATAGAACTATTGATGTATGGAACAGTCTGGATGAGGAGATAGTAAATGCAGAAAATATACATGGATTCAAGGCTAAGTTGGATATTAAAAGATATGGAGATGGAACGGCACAAGCATACCTCTTTTCCCATAAAGCACAGCTAGGTAAATACACAGTCACCATGCCAGGGATGTCTTAGGAAACCCCACATGATGTCAGAAAGAAGAGTGGGCAGGGAGGGGTGTTAGAGGGACTACCACATGTATAGGCCAGATGGATTCTTGCAGCTGCCCTTTCTTTGATCTTTTTCGTGTCATTGATATATGTTGAATCTTGTGGGGTGTAAAACGAGTGTGGCTCTCCTGCAGGCTGCCGAGAAGGTCCTGCTGGCCGCCCTCTTCGTGCAGGATAGAGAGTTGGCATCGGAGAAAGAAGGGGAGGGGCCGCTGGTGAGAACCCTCAGTGGCCTTGCATTGCTGCTGAACAGTCCTCACGCCGTGCAGCTGGCCAACACCATTGAACAGAGGGCTGGGGGTTTCCTGGAGCCTCTGTACCCAACGTTTGGAGGCTGCCCCCAGGACCGCTACACCCTGTGGGACACAAACCAGGTGCTGCCCTCCTTGCCGGGAACTGTTGCAGGTGCTGAGTGCGAGGATTGGGTGAGATGGGTGTAGGGTCTCTCTCTCTCTCTCTCTCTCTCTCTCTCTCTCTCTCTCTCTCTCTCTCCTCTCTCTCTCTCTCTCTCTCTCTCTCTCTCTCTCTCCTCTCCTCTCTCTCTCTCCTCTCTTCCTCTCCTCTCTCTTCTCTCTCTCTCCTCTCTCCTCTCCCCTCTCTCTCTCTCTCTCTCCTCTCTCTCTCTCTCTCTCCTCTCTCTCTCTCTCTCTCTCTCTCTCTCTCTCATTTGATTATTGTTTTGCTTTGCTTAGCCTCATTTTACTATGTTTATTTCTCACTTCACTTTGTTCCAATTTAATTGCATTCTTCATGTAAAATTGTGATAGGCTAATAAAAATGATAATGATGGTAATTATATGTCTTGCGTCTTTTAGGGTGTCAGCCAGCATCTTCCAGGCATATAGAAATTGTGATAGGCTGTTTGTATGCCACAAGGATTAAAGTACTGAATGAAATTGTGATAAACTTTGTATGAAGTGTGATTGGGATTGAAGTGTTATAGAGTAAAATTTGTGATGCATCATATATGTATTCTAAGGATTGAAGTGTTAATATAAGTAGAGTGAAATTTGTGATAAACTAATTGTATGTTAAGGATTGATAGAGTTACATGCGTTATGAACTTTGCATATTGAAATTTGGAATGATTTCTATTTGTATGCAAAGTATTAATACTGAGAGAAATTCTTGGTAACCTGTAGTTGTATGTAGGTATTGCTACAGTGGAATTCATAATAAACTATTTGCATGCTAGAGATGGAGTGAAATTTGTGATAACACTACATGCTAAGGTTTAGTCTTAATACAGTGATATTCATGATAAGCTGTATTTGTATGCCCAAAGAATCATAGTTTATTCCATTAATTATTAGGAAAAGATTACTTGTAATGTTTTATTTAGGATAAACTGCATTTGCTGAGAATCTAAGTATATTGTATTGATGCCTCATCTTACATTCCTTCAAAAAGATGTTTGTTATTCTAAGCATATACTGCATTTGTATGCTAAGGATCAAAGGTTAATGTAATGATACCTTCATCCTGCATATATATATATATATATATATATATATATATATATATATATATATATATATATATATATATATATATATATATATATATATATATATATATATATATATATTATATGTATGTATGTTCTATTCTAAGAATTGATGGAGTGTGGATGTCTCTTTACAAAAGAAGTATTTATCTTTTATTTAAAATCTTTAAGTTTTAAGTTGTGTTTTGTATTTATAAATGAAAATATTTTACACTTAAAAGATATTCATTTTACTAATTTTGTTTGTCATTATTGAAAAGAAATATTTTTAATTTCTATTCTAATACTTATCGCATCAATTTTGTATCGCAAGTCATTAAAAATAAATGCCTGTATTTCTAAGTTGTATTTTAATATTTTGTATATCATTGAAATTAAATGTTATGCAAAAATGTTATACAAAAATCCAATTAAAAAAAAAACGGCAGCCCCATAAAAGGGTCCAAAGTAGTCAAAATTTGAAGGATAAGTGTCTTGAAACCTCCCTCTTGAAGGAATTCAAGTCATAGGAAGATGGAAATACAGAAGCAGGCAGAGTTTTTCTAGAGTTCACCAGAGGAAGGGTTGAATGATTGAGAATACAGGTTGACTCTTGCGTTATGGAGGTGGGAGGTGGACAGAATAGGGCTGAGAGAAAGAAGAGAGTCTAGTGCAGCGAGGCCGCGGGAGGAGGGGAGGCATGCAGTAGGCAAGATTAGAAGAACAGCATGAAAATAGCGGTAGAAGAGAGATGCAACACTGAGGCGATGAGAGAGGCTGAAGACAGTCAGAGGAGTTGATGAGACAAAGCTTTTGATTCCAGCCTACCTAGAAGAGCGGTATGAGTGGAACTTCCCTCCCCCAGACATGTGAAGCATACTCCATACATGGACGGATAAGGCTCTTGTACAGAGTTAGCAGCTGCGGGTGGGGGGGGGGGGGTGGAGAAAAACTAGCGGAGACGTAACTAGCGGAGACGTCTCAGAACACTTAATTTCATAGAAGCTGTTTTAGCTAGAGATGAGATGTGAAGTTTCCAGTTCAGGTTATAAGTAAAGGACAGACCGAGAATGTTCAGTGTAGAAGAGGGGGACAGTTGAGTGTCATTGAAGAACAGGAGATAGTTGTCTGGAAGGTTGTGGCGAGTTGATAGATGGAGGAATTGAGTTTTTGAGGCATTGAACAATACCAAGTTTGCTCTACCCCAATCAGAAATTTTAGAAAGATTAGAAGTCAGGCGTTCTGTGGCTTCCCTGCGTGAAATGTTTACCTCCTGAAGGGTTGGACGTCTATGAAAAGACGTGGAAAAGTGCAGGGTGGTATCATCAGCGTAGGAGTGGATATAACAAGAAGTTTGGTTTAGAAGGTCATTAATGAATAGTATGAGGAGAGTGGGTGATAGGACAGAACCCTAAGGAACACCACTGTTAATAGATTTAAGAGAAGAACAGTGACCGTCTACCACAGCAGCAATAGAACGGTCAGAAAGGAAACTTGAGGTGAAATTACAGAGAGAAGGATAGAAACTATAGGAGGGTAGTTTTGAAATCAAAGCTTTGTGCCAGACTCTATCAAAAGCTTTTGACATGTCCAAGGCAACAGCAGAAGTTTCATCAAAATCTCTAAAAGAGGATGACCAAGACTCAGTAAGGAAAGCCAGAAGATCACCAGTAGAGCGGCCTTGACGGAACCCATACTGGCGATCAGATAGAAGGTTGTGAAGTGATAGATGTTTAAGAATCTTCCTGTTGAGGATAGATTCAAAAACTTTAGATAGGCAGGAAATTAATGCAGTAAAATGGTAGTCTGAGGGATTAGAACGGTCACCCTTTTTAGGAACAGGTTGAATGTAGGCAAACTTCCAGCAAGAAGGAAAGGTAGATGTTGACAGACAGAGCTGAAAGAGTTTGACTAGGCAAGGTGCAAGCACGGAGGCACAGTTTCGGAGAACAATAGGAGGGACCCCATCAGGTCCATAACCCTTCCAAGGGTTTAAGCCAGCGAGGGCATGGAAAACATCATTGCAAAGAATTTTAATATGTAGCATGAAGTAGTCAGAGGGAGGAAAAAGCCCAGAATCGTCCAAGGTAGAGTTTTTAGCAAAGGTTTGAGCGAAGAGTTCAGCTTTAGAAATAGATGTGATAGCAGTGGTGCCATCTGGTTGAAACAGAGGAGGGAAAGAAGAAGAAGCAAAGTTATTGGAGATATTTTTGGCTAGATGCCAGAAGTCACGAAGGGAGTTAGATCTTGAAAGGTTTTGACACTTTCTGTTAATGAAGGAGTTTTTGGCTAGTTGGAGAACAGACCTGGCATGGTTCCGGACAGAAATATAAAGTGCATGAGATTCTGGTGATGGAAGGCTTAAGTACCTTTTGTGGGCCACCTCTCTATCATGTATAGCACGAGAACAAGCTGTGTTAAACCAAGGTTTAGAAGGTTTAGGACGAGAAAAAGAGTGAGGAATGTACGCCTCCATGCCAGACACTCTGTTATGCGCTCAGCACACAAAGACGGGTCTCTGACACGGAAGCAGTAGTCATTCCAAGGAAAATCAGCGAAATATCTCCTCAGGTCCCCCCAACTAGCAGAGGCAAAACACCAGAGGCACCTTCGCTTAGGGGGATCCTGAGGAGGGATTGGAGCGATAGGACAAGATAAAGATATGATATTGTGATCGGAGGAGCCCAACGGAGAAGAATGGGTGACAGCATAAGCAGAAGGATTAGAGGTCAGGAAAAGGTCAAGAATGTTGGGTGTATCTCCAAGACGGTCAGGGATACGAGTAGGGTGTTGCACCAATTGCTCTATGTCGTGGAGGATGGCAAAATTGTAAGCTAGTTCACCAGGATGGTCAGTGAAAGGAGAGGAAAGCCAAAGCTGGTGGTGAACATTAACGTCTCCTAGAGTGATGGTCTCTGCAGAAGGGAAGAGAGTCAGAATGTGCTCCACTTTGGAAGTTTAGTCAAAGAGTTTCTTGTAGTGAGAGGAGTTAGGTGAGAGGTGTACAGCACTGGTAAATTTGGCTCTCGTGGGCACGAGAGTAGGTTGTTGTTGGGCACACACACACACACACACACACACATATATATATATATATATATATATATATATATATATATATATATATATATATATATATATATATATATATATATATATATATATATATATATATATATATATATATATATATATATATATATATATATATATATATATATATATACCAATCAGGTAGCGATATGCAACTACAGGTGTGAGACTGATTAGCTATTGGTTAATCTATTCCTTTACTCTTAACAGAAAAAAAGGTAAAATAAAAAAAAAAAAAAAACGACAAACAAAATAAAGCGCTGCTTGAAACCATTAAGTAAAAAAAAAAAAAAAAAACGAAATATCGACAAATCAAAGGAAACCAAACACAGGATACAAACTCCGCTGTGAGTGGTTGAGACAAAGTCACGTGACCTGCGCGGAGCCAATGGAAGAAGGGGAAGCATCATGACGTCACGGATGGAGGGATTTAAATGACGTCACAGTCCCCCCACCAGCTAGCAGAGACACACCAAACACGGGAGAGGAAACATACGCTACGTCTTGATCAAAAATTGGTTCATTCCCGTTGCACCTCGCCTCTATTTGTCATGTGCTGGCCTCCGTCGCCCTGGTCAGCTTCAGGTCCTCGTGTGTAGCGGCTGGCGGAGTGCTGAGCGGCGTGCTGAGAGTGCTAGTGAGAGTGGTGCTAGCTTCGTCAGGAAGGAGGAACAAGATGGCGGCGGAACACAACAGCAACAGCAACACCACCGTGGATAATATCAATAACATCAACACTAGGAAGAATTTTGTCTGTGGCGTCGTGGAAGGTAAACTAAACATCAATTTACAACTGCTATTATTATTATTTATTTGTTTTCTTCATATTACAGAAGCTCCCATTTTATTTCGGGTTTATTTAGTTAGTTATTTTGACTTATGAAGTGCATGGAGCATAAAACACCCAATACCACATTTTGGTTTACCATATATTTTAATATTATTTGTATTCAATTTTTTATATTTTTTTTAAGCCTAGCACAAATGGTTAAGGTTGACAGACAAGCTTATACATTTATTCATTATTCATTGGTCCATTTTTCCCACTAGTGAAGCTCCTATTAAACATTCTGCGTCATTACTTTATTTTTTCATTCTATTTTTTATATATTTTTTTTTATTGCCTTCAAGGTCATGCGAGGTAAACGGCACACAGTTATTTAGTGTATCATTAATCCTGTCCTCTTCCCTTAACTAATTTCTTTGTAATCGTAAAGATTTGGTTTTGTTAATATTTTCTCTTTATTGTTTTCACTGTGAAGTATTAAACAATTAGTAGTGTATCGAACTTATAAAGAAACGTGGTATTCTTTTTTCCCTGTTTCAATAATCCGCGAGATAGAACTTTTATTTTCACATTTGTACTTGGTTGTGGGGTGTTAAGAGTGACAAAAGAAAAAAAAATGATAAGTACTTAGACTTCCGGTGTCACAAGCATCTTAACATTACGACAAATAGACGGAGACGACGATACCTTAACGTCGGATGTCAGTCAAAAAAATATATACATACTTAAATAAATAAGTAAACAAATAAAAAAATACCGTTATCGTAGATCAGGCAACAACACCCTCAGATACACCCAATCCTGACATACGCAGCAGCAGCAGGCCGTACAGACACGAATATTACCAACGTATCAACCCTTCCATCACGCCTAGCTGGGAAAACGCAGGAAATTAAGGATATTCAAACCGTTTCCCGAGCATCTGTACGTATCATGGCTGCCGGCCGCCATTTTGTTTCCCTGATGCACTCTCCCGTGTTTTCGCCCCTCTGGTGCTAAGGGCGTGTGTCCACTAGCCTGTGGGCGTGTGTGGAGCTGCGTGGGGGTGGGCGTGATGGGATGAGCGTGGCTGTGGCAGTCTGTTGTGTGTAATTGATGTGAATTTTTGTTTTATTGTTTTTATTATTTTTTTCTTGTGGGCGTGTTGCTGAGGGACGGGAGGGCGGAGGGGGAGGCGTTAGTTCGCTGTTACCGTTGTGTTGCGCCTCGCCATCCTGATGGACATGGGGAGAAAGGCAGGCGGCGTGTTTTGGTGTGTGTGTGTGTGTGTGTCCTGCGTGCCATGATGGAGGCGTGAAGGCAGCCTAAAGTTGTGGTGTTGTTTGGTGTTATGTAACGCCCGGCTGCCTCAAAGGTTGTGGACAGGCTGGTGGGTGGCTGTTGTGCTGGTGAGGTGTGGAGTGACGGAGCAAGTGTAGGCAGTCCACGCCACCACCTCAGCCTTGTGTGTGTGTGGCGCGATTCACCATACTTGGCAGTGAAGGGACGTCAGCCCAGGCAACACTCCCCACCAGCTGTGCCTGCCTGGACCGCTGTATAAACTCCACCACACTTGTCACAGCCTACTCTGGTGGGCCTGCAGCCTGTACTGCATGGTGGTGGCAGCAGACTGCTGAGGAAGTGCTGGGTAGTGGTGAATGGTGCACCAGCTGCCAGCAGTACAGTGAGTGACATCTTCCTGTGTTCCAGTTTGTCCACAGCTGTGGTGAAGTGTGTCAAGGCAGGAAGGTTGTGCCAGAGCTGAGGCATGGGTGATGGTGGTGTGTGTAGTAGTGCTGCTTGTTTAGGGCCGGTGGTGCCATCTGGTCCAGACTGGTCATGCTGGAGCCCAGGGTGGTGGAGTCAGCCCCTGTCGGCCTGACTGAGAACCCTGAGGAGAGGGTGGTGGTGGTGGTGGAGGAGGAGGAGGAGGAGGAGGAGGGGGAGGGGACTCCTCTCCTGGAGCAGCATAAATATAGTGAGAGCACCATTGCCAGTTCTGGCAGTGTGGCACCCTGCCTCAAGGGTGAGGTGTGCCACCTTGTGGTGGAGGAGCAGCAACAGCAGGGTAAGGGTGATGGTGTGGGTGGGGTACAGGGGTGCCTGGAGGTGCAGCACTTCATGTCGGTGTCCCACATGGTGCGGCTGTTGATGGAGAGCCAGCAGGCCCTGGAGTGTGTGCCGCGGGGCCTCAAGGAGCATGTGTATTTTGTGGTGAATGAGGGCAACCTACAGTGCTGCAGCAACGGGAGGCACAGCGACTTCCCGGATGACTGCGGCGTGTGGCTCAGCGGCTCTGGCTCCTCGCCGTGCTGCACACTGCTGGCCACACCTGCCAGGGACCTGAAGCAGGTGTTCCTGCAGCGGGGCCGCTACTGCATGGAGCATGCGTGTTGCCACTGCAAGGAGTATGTGCCAGTGGTGCCCCAGCCCGCCCCAGATGCCCTGCTGCATCTGCACTGCTACTATGTGTCCCTCAAGATGGACACCTACACGAAGAGGATGTCCTGGCTGGGGGCAGGGGGGACACGGCCCTGTGGCTGTGATAAAGTGCATAGGAAAGTTCCCGGAGTTCTCATCCCACAGCAAGGCTGCTGGGAGCAAGGAGTACGTGCGGCCTGCAGGACATGGCCAGCCTGCTGAAGGAGGGCTGCAGTCCCACCACTGCATCACCAGCTGCTGCAGCAGTACCAGCGCCTACGAGGCCTGAAGGACGTCCGCTAGGTGAGGGACTGCAGGCACAGGATTGTGCAGCAGCAGCAACAGCAGTGGCAGGGAGTGGCAGTGGCCCTCAACCCAGCCACCCCTGAGGAGGATCTGGCCCACCTAGTGGAGATTGTACAGGAGGGAGACTCCCTGGTGTGTGGTGCCTGGCACCTGCCAGGCCAGCTAGGCAGTGTGGCCCTCTGCACTCAGGAGCAGGTGAGAGACCTTGGCAACCTTTGCCTGCCTGGCTACACCTTGCTACAGGTGGACCACCACCTGGCCCTGTGTGACTTCACTATCACTCCTACAGGGTATAGGCAGGTGGCCCTGGTGAGGCCACAGGATGGCTGACCCCCAGTATTCCTGGGTCCTGAGTTGCTCCACCAGGGCCCACACCTGGGGATGTATGCTGCATTCTGGTCTCACCTGAAGGTGGTGGTGGGCCAGCCAGACACCCTCAGTTGGTAGTGGGCACCAAGGACCTGCCCACCCTGGCCCAGGCCGTGCAGCTGGCCCTCCCGGGGGCCATCCACACCGTGCTGTTGGCCCATCTGGCCCATGCTACTGCTGTGATTGGGTGAGGATGGCCTGAGGCAGGTCATGCAGCAGGTGGCAGGATCTGGTGGCTTGCTGGAGGCACCACACCCTCCTTTGTTGACCTGTGAAGCAGCACTAGGCACATGAGAGGTGTGGTGAGGTGCCCTGAGGTGCTGGCTGCCACATGCACTGCCTGCTGGCTTCACTTTTCTTGTTGATTGTTTATGACTTGACACATTAAACACTTAAGAGAATCATTATCATTTATGAAGTGAGCAGATGTAAACTTTACAAGGTATTCTGGTGAATTAAAACTGCATGGGTGTTGGTGCATCAGTCTTTGTAATAAAACCATCAGAAAGTGCCCACTTGTTTTAGTTACCTTACTCTTTATGGGCTGTGTAGGGCATGGTGTGTTTAGAGGACATGAGGAGAAGTGCTTGGGATGTGTATTGGCTGATGGAGGGTACATGGTTAGAGGGAGGCGAGTGACAGACGTGTGGTTGGTGGAGCTGGAATGCAGTGTACCAGGAAGAGGTGCAGGTTTGGAACAGTTTACTGGCTTAGTGTCTGTGGGGCCTTGTATGCAGGGACTGGCTTGTGAGCACAGTAAGTAGTAGTAGTGTTGTTTCTCCTGTTGTTCTCACGTGTTTCCTTCCTTTGCAGGTTTCTATGGCAGACCTTGGACTCCAGAACAGAGGAAAGATCTGTTTGTTAAGTGAGTACCCAGAGAGAGGGGGGGTTACTGCTACATACCCCTATATATATCCAGTTCTTCACATGTACATGCACTCCTACACATTTATCTCATCTAACACCCTCAAATAAAAGAGAGAGAGAAGGGGAGGGGTGCATCCATAACTTAGACACACACACACACACACACACACACACACACACACACACACACACACACACACACACACACACACACACACACACACACACACACACAGGTACAGTCACCCATCTACATTCCTTTGCATTAGAACCATGTCATCTCTAATCTTTACCTACTGTAACACTTAAAACCCACTCAGTGTAATGCTGGTCCCCTCGAAAGTCAGTGTACTCTGAGAAAACCAGTCAGTCTGATGCTTCTTTGCTCCTCACTCCAGACCCTACAACAATTTTATTACCATCACTAAATAACCTACCATTTCAGTTGCATTGGCCATTTTGTAGCAGCACCTTATGACCACAACATTGCAGCCCCTTCCCTATTTTAAAAACAATCCCTCATTTCAGACAGCAAAAATGGGGGATGAACTGCTACCTCTATGCACCGAAAGATGACTACAAACATCGTGCAAATTGGCGGGAGCTTTACACAGTTGAGGAGGCAGAGCACCTCACGGCACTCATCACTGAGGCCCGCCAGCACGGCATTACCTTCTACTATGCTATATCACCTGGCCTGGACATCACTTACTCCAGCCAGAAGGAGGTGGCAGCCCTCAAGAGAAAGTTGGAACAGGTGGGATGGCTTTGTGTGTGTGTGTGTGTGTTTACCTCAAGAGTGTGATATAGGTGGTGGTGTGGTGTGTTTGTGTGTTGGTTTGGGGTTGTTAATGACTTGTTTTCTTTGTACTTTTGTGTTTGTTTGCCTTGAGTGTGACAAGTTGTTTGTAGTTTCAGTTTTGGTTTGGGTTGGTAATAACTGCATTGTTTTCTTTGTGCTTTTGTGTTTATTGTTTTTTGCCAAGTGTTTTGTGCTCATTGTGTGTGTGTGTATTGTTTTTGCCAAATGTGTTAAGTGATGCATGCATTGCTTTCCTCAATTATTGAGTTCTGTATTTTGTATTTTAGAAATTTTCTTTTTTGCATATCTATAACTACAACTTGCTAATGGGAAGGTGTGACAAGATTATCTGAAGGATTATACTTATTGTGTATGTCTGTTACTAAAACTTTTTATTAAGGGAAGATTAGGTTTGTTAAAAGATAAAACTTTTTATCATGGGAAGATTAGGTTAGTCAAAAGAATAATCTGCTACCTCACTAACTGTACCCATGACCCTGTTGTAGGTGGCACAGATGGGCTGCAACGCCTTTGCAATTCTCTTCGACGACATTGACCCCGAGATGAGCGGTGCTGACAAGGAAGTGTTCCAGTCCTTCGCCCACGCCCAGGTGTCCGTCACTAACGAGGTGTTCGCCCACCTGAGTCAGCCCCGCTTCATGTTCTGTCCAACGCAATACTGCTCGACGCGCGCTGTGCCGAGCGTCCACACCTCTGAATACCTCAACACTATTGGACAGAAGCTGGCGCCGGAGATTGACATTATGTGGACTGGACCCAAAGTTATTAGTAAGGTGAGTGTGTGTGTATGTGTGTTGTAGTGTTCTGTGCCATTGATATTACTGTTTGTATTTGTGTGTTTAGTTAGAATTCACCCTTTAAGTACTTTCTATAGGATGAGTTAAGCATGTAATGTCCTATCTGTAAGTACATTTATGACTTCCTGACACAAATTACAAATCTTTTCCACACCCTGCCTTAGGTACTTACAGTGGAACACATCAGGGAGGTGACAGAGGTGATGCGTCGGCCGCCCGTCATCTGGGACAACCTGCATGCCAACGACTACGACCAGGCACGGCTCTTCCTTGGCCCTTACTGCGGCCGCTCCCCAGACCTCATCCCCCTCTTGCGCGGCGTGGTCACAAACCCTAACTGCGAGTACGGCCCTAATTTTATTGCCATCCACACCCTGGCACAGTGGTCGCTGTCCTCCTCCCTAACCAGCTGTGATAATAGTGAGTGTGCTGCTCTGGTCTCTGCTTGTTTGTTTGCTGTTGTAGTGGCATTGTTGTTGGAGACGGAAGAAGATTGGGTCAAGAGTGTTCTTTTTGTAGTTCTAGTAGTGTTATGAATCTTAAAATGATAAAAGATGATTGGATGATTGATATAGTAAGGTTCAGTGTGTGTGTGTGTGTGTAAGTGTTTCCCTGCCCTCCAGATGATGCAGTAAGTGCAGACATCCGGCTTGAGACAGAAGGGGAGGATGCCAGTGACGAGTGCCCCACAGGTCTGTCCCCCAACACATACCACCCCCGCCGTGCTCTGCGCATGGCCCTCCAGGACTGGTTGATAGAGTTCCAGCGTCCAGTGTCAGCGTTTGGCACCATCCAGCAGCCACAGATCCCTACCCCAGTCCCCATCCTGCCCTCCGTCAACACCTGCATGTCCCTCACCTCCACCACCCTGGCCACCCCCGGCCTCCCACAGCCCAACATTAACGTGCTGGCCGATGCCGTCCAGGACACCACCTTCACCCCCGCCATGAACCCCGTCATGAACTCCTTAGTGTCGGAGAACAAGGTGGTGGTGGAGGCCAGCCCCGAGGAGGCAGACTCTGCCTCCACTGTGTCCCAAGATGCTTCCACCAACTCCGGAGTGGAGCCCATGGACTGCAACCCCTCACCAGCCACCTCTCCACCTCACACTGATGACACTGTCATGATGGAGAATGGGGAGGGCCCCAAGCCGGACCCCAGCCCCGAGGACTCCCCACCAGCACCCCTGGAGCAGGAGGAGGCTCCCTCGACCACAAATACCACAACCACAGCCACCACTACCGTCCCCAACAAGGCGCCCCTCAGCCTGCCCCTGGAGGAGGACACGGAGGAACTCACAGTGGATGACCTGCAGCTGCTGGCTGAGCTGTTCTACCTGCCGTACGAGCACGGCCGCTATGGCATCACCATCATGAACGAGTTCAACTGGCTCAAGATCAACTCACACCTCGTTATCGATCAACAGCGGCGCGCAGACTCAGAGAACAAGCCAGAGGTAACCCAGCCAAGTGTTCTCAGGGAGGTCAAGGGTGGAGAGTTTTACTTGAGAAATTGTCCTGACATTTCACTGACAATTTCTGAGAGGGGGAGTATAGAAACCATCTTATTACTGTTAGGAGCATATAGAAAAAGGATAGCAAAGTTCATTCTCTTTTTAGCACAGAAGGGGATTTCTTGATGGCAGTAATTGTGTCAGCCTCAGCAGCCCTTCACCAATGCCAGTCTCTACCACAGGTGGAGGAATGGTTTGAGCGAGCTGCCAAGTTCAACGACCTGGCCAAGCAGGTGAAGCGCATGGCCAACCGCCTGAATCGTGTCAAGAACCGGTCCCTGTTGTATGACGTGTACCCCTACGTGTGGGACATGTGTGGCGTGGTGGGACTCCTCAACTCTTACGTCGACTGGCTAGGTACCCACACCAACCACTGCAGCACCACTCCTTCCTTCCTTCCTTCCTTCCTTCCTTCCTTCCTTCCACCTACCCACCCACCCACCCTTTCCTTTCCTTTCCTTTCCTTTCCTTTCCTTTCCTTTCCTTTCTTTTCCTTTCCTTTCCTTTCCTTCCCTTCCCTTCCCTTCCCTTCCCTTCCCTTCCCTTCCCTTCCCTTCCCTTCCCTTCCCTTACCACATCCTTATCCTCACCCTCTTGTCCTCATCCAAGAGATTGCCTGGGCAGAGGTGCACCCACTCATTCCTCACTGCCGTTGTTTCTCCCTTTATCCTACCTCTCCCTCTACCCTTCATGTTCCAGGCCTCCTTTTCTCCTGGCAGTCACTATTGCTGCCTTGCGTGGACCTCCAGCATATTCCCCATGATCCTGTACCTTTCCACTTCTCCCTTCCCCCTTCCCAACCTTACCTGTCGCTCCTTCCCTCCCATCTCTGCTGCCCAGTTTGTGTTGGGTGTGCAGAGGCTCTGGTGTCAGCAAGGCTCATCTGTGTCACTTGTTTTGGGAATGTTTTGTTCCCTGTCATTTGTTTGTTTAGGATGAGCCTTGTGTGTTAACTTCCACTGTCCTTGTGATGCGTTGATTCCAGTCCTGCTGACTGGGACAGAGGCAGCACAGTGTGTGTGTGTGTGTGTGTGTGTGTGTGTGTGTGTGTGTGTATGAGAAGTACCATTGTGTCTGTAGGATAAAATTTAGCTTGAGTGAGATGGTGTTAGGATATTCCAAGTATTTTGTGTTGCTCTGGTGGTGTATGAGGACTTTGCAGATGAAGGGTATAGTGATGAATGCACTTTAGAGCCTCAGGGAACATGTAAAACCTCTACTGGGTTCAGGAAAGCATGGTGCCCTGTATAATGATGCAGTATTGTAGTGTTTAAGGAAGAGAAAGAAAGGATTTACTCTTACAAGAACAAATATGAATGGAGACTATCACTGCTAACAGGCAATTTCATAACATATCAGATGATAAGTATGTAGAAAAGGAATTGTTGGAGAGAGGGGGGGGAGAATGGACACAAAAGCATAGTAAAGTGTGAGGAAAAGGTGTTGGTTGGTGCCATCACAGCCTCTTGAGGGGGTGTTAAGGAAGAGACAGAATAGTGGTGACTTTTGTCCAAGCAATTGAGGTGACACCATGAATGACAAGCGCGACAGAAACAGGATACCATGGCTTGGTGGTAGAGACGTGTAGCGTGCCTTTGCTACCATTCATGTTTTAGATAAGATAGTGAAGCTTATCACGCACAGCCTTGAAAGGGCTGATGAGTCTGGCGATATTTGTTCTTTATGTGGGAGAGTCAGGGACAATCTCTGTTGATAGGCAGGGTTGGGTGTTTCTGATAAGTCATGTGCATTTGTCTTGAATGAATTTTGAACGTGTGTGTGTGTGTGTGTGTGTGTGTGTGTATGCATGAACGACAAGGTGCACCTCTGGTCTAAGTCAGCAAGGTTTGCCAAGGACACTGGAAGCAAATGTGTGGTGTGTGCGGCGGCAGCGGCGGCGGCAGCAGCAGTGTGGGAGTACTGCTGTTGTCTCCGCAGTGATTAACAACCATGCTCAGTTTGCCTCTTGTTTGTATTTCCCTCTCACTCTGGCCAGGCCTCGCGTGGAGTCCTGAGTAGAGTGAAAGCACAGAGGCCATTCTCTTGACCTTATTGCCATTGTAACATCACAAGATGTTTTTTTTTGGCACCCTCTCGGGTGAACCAGCAACCATTACTGGTGCCATGAGGCCTTCAGTGTTTTAAGGGTTTAGTTGTTTTGATCTTGTAAAATTTTCACCTAAATGGTCACTGCCCAGTAACAACAGTAATAATGATCATGGTAATATTCTCACAATGGCTTAAAGATTTGAGAGGTGGTGATGGAGGAGGAGCAGAGAAGCAAGCCTCTAGAGCCAGTGTGTGTGTGCGCGTGTGTGTGTGTGTAGCCAAACACACCCCTCAAGCTGAACTGGCCATTAATGAACAATCTTTTCCTTCTTTCTCCCCCACAGCATTGGGCAAGGTTTCTCCAATGGTCAGCAACTACGTTCATGGAAACTATACCTGTACGTAACTCAGCTCACGGGTAGTATGTGTACACAATCTTTTCATGTCCAGAGATGATAATGACCTGGCCGTCTACAGCCAAAATAAAAAAAAGAACCTTAGCTAGCTCCCAGCCACATGCGCCGGCGTGCGCTCTAGGGCGACTCGCGCATTGCCTCCCCGCGCACGGGGACTCTAGACTGCTGCTGATGGTGCGGTAGTCTGGAGGTGCCATCCTGTCGTGTATATTCTTGGGCCTGCAGCACGGGTGTGGGGCTGGGCGGGCCTTGCTCACTTCTTTATTGGTCACATCACCCCTTGCCGCGGTGCCTCATGCTCACCCGCACCCCTGCTCCCGCCCACGAACATACACCTGACAGGTGTGTGCAATTAAGACATTAAAATTCCTTTCCTTCCAGATGAGAGAGCATTTCTCTTCTACTCTGTCTCCTTTGTGTTTTGTTTTATTTTGCATTTTTATAGTTTACATTTTGGGACGCGTGTGGTTTGGTTGCGTCTTGTTTTTGTGCATGCCGGGGCAGTGTTTGAGGCCCGGCCCCCCTTGCTGGCCTGTGTGCCGGGTGGGGGGCCGGGGACACGCCCACCGCAGTAACCTTCATGTTTGCTGGTCAGACTGCTGCCACAGAAGTCTTGCAGGAGACAGGGAAGGAGAGACATGCTCGATAATATTCTCTCAACCTCGTGCACCGCGCTAGGCAAGCTGCTCCGTAGTCAGGGCGCACATGCGAACATGTATCATCGCTTTCAGACACGTCAAGCTCCCTCCCACCCCCGCCCCCTTGGCAAGAACAATGTGGCTGTGTTAGGTTCCCCTTGAGAAAACTATGGAAGTGTCTGGATTTGCTGCTCTTGTAAATTAGTTTGTCTCTTGTTTTCTTTATTTTTACTGTTGGATGAGCTTCTCTCACCAGATGATAATGGCTTGTAGTGTTTCTTCTTGTCTCAACCTGTTTTCTAACTTGCACAAATAGAGAAGGCAGCGGCTCATTTTATTGGCTGGCCTCCTTGACATATAACAAAGTGTTGCTGAGCCTTGGCGCTGAGTTGCGTGTAGTGACTGGTTCCATTTGCATCGTCACGCAGGGTTCAGTAAGGGCTGGCGTGAAGTATTTATGTCTGGCGACCAGGAGCCGTGGATCTTCCGTGGAGGACTGACCGCCGAACTGCAAGTACGTATGACACCACCCCTGGCCCAGCCAGGTGGGAATTCCTGACTATATGGCCCCCCTCAGGGACTAGTCACCTTGGCCGCCATGAAGGCCAAAATGTCAGGAATTTCTTCTGGCTCGGCCTCCCGAGCGCAGCGCGGCGGCGGCGGAGACGGCTCTCCCAGCACCAGTCCTCCCGCTGCGCCTCAGCGACCTGACTCCCTGCTGCGCCGAGGCCTTGCCTTGTCCCCATTTTGTCCGTGTAGGGACGGAGGCGGTGCTGGGGGCGGCCATCCCCCACGAGGGGCCCGGACGAGATCCTCCACCGGTGCAGCCCAAGTCCCGCCCCACAGAGGCGTGGTGCAGCATCCCCCTCAGGGGCATCTTGGCACCTTCAAGGTGGAGGATGTCGTGCCAGAGCCTTGCCTGGTGACCCCATCTCCTGGTGCTCACACATGTTCCTCCTCACTCCTACAGCGCCTCATCCCAGTGGATGCCAGCAACGACCTGTTTGTGTACAAAGCACCAGAAGTGCCGGCCAGACACTGCTATGTCATCCGCCCCTACGTGCCAGCTGACAGGCCCAAACTGTTCTCCCTCATCCTGCACACGGCTGATGACCGTAGGGACGGCTCGACCCTCTATGCCGCCCACCCCAACCTGCCTGGGGATCTGTGAGTTGTTCTGCCACGATGCCCCTCTTGTCCATTGTACACATGTAGCACACTCTTTGTGACACACTTGCTGCAGCCTAAAGCTTACACTCCAGCACACTCACTCTGTGCCACAGCTCTCGATCTTCCTACATGTATAGTGACATCTGTTCCCATCCTGCTCACAGCGAGGTTGGGAGCTACCTGGAGGCATTGGAGGATGACACTGTAAAGGACGTCAACGTTATGGTGGTGGAGGACGAGTGGGGTGACCTGGTGGCATACGGGTCCATTGCCTGCGACTCGGTGGAGCAGACGACACGTGATGCTGCTTATCGTGCCAAGATCAGGGAGTGCTACCCCAAGGTGAGGAGTGGCATCGTGCCCCAGTTTGTTAGGACTTGGATGAGTGTTACTCTGGAGACACTACAATTTTTCTTGCATCCCAGAGACCCATTAAGAATCCTTCCCCATTCATTCTTCAGCTTCAAGAATCCCTCCTTATTATCATTCAGCCCTTCAGTATAATGTAATATGATAATTTTTATCCATAGTACCACTTCTTTTTTGTTAGCTGGTCACTGGCCAAAGGGAAAAAAAGTGATTTAATTAATGCTATTCCCAAAAGGTCAAAAGCATCATTCAGAAACAAAGCAGTACAACATGCTGCCTCGAGTACCTCAGTAACATATTTTTCTCCCCACATGCACAGGTCACCAGGGAGGAGGGCATGATGCTCACCCCCTGCGAGGAGATGTTGGTGCAGCTATCCATGGAGCCCCAGCCACCCCCCAAAATGTTGGTGGCCTCACACCCTGCCCGCATCACCCTGTCCTGCCTCGTCTCCGTCACAGATGAGTCGGTCAGCAAAAGACTCTTCACCTGTCTCCTGGCCACCATCAGAGCAAGAGGTGAGAGTGCTGGGACAAAAAGAAACTTCTTTTTTTTTCCTCTCCTGGAGGATTATTCATTCCCATCTAAGACTATTAGAGTGGTGAGATTGCTGTGACTTGAAAAGAATCATGGTTATAGCCTTTTTTCAGTAGTTATGATTTAATCTTGTGAAGGCCATGATAATCTTCAGCTGCACTATTTCTCTTGGCTGCCATCAGGGGTGTTTGGAGGGCACTGCTGCGTCAACGTGGGTGAGAAGTGCACCCTGGAGCAGTACAGTCGGCATGGCTTCCTGGAGATCACCACACAGAGTACAACACTGTACCTGGGGCGCTCCTTCTAATGGCCCTGCCCCGCCACAGCTACTTCATCCCACCCATGCCCACCTTGTCCCAGGATCTCAGCCCTCTCCTCACATCTTTGCATCTCATCTGTTTTCTCATCATCTCATTATAGTCTCTCTCTCTCTCTCTCTCTCTCTCTCTCTCTCTCTCTCTCTCTCTCTCTCTCTCTCTCTCTCTCTCTCTCTCTCTCTCTCTCTCTCTCTCTCTCTCTCTCTCTCTCTCTCTCTCTCTCTCTCTCTCTCTCTCTCTCTCTCTCTCTCTCTCACTGCCGCTGCGCCCCTCAGTAGCAGCTGTTCATTGTGATATTTAAGTTTACAAATCATAAGGAAATGTAAAGAAAATATATTTCCTAGTCAAAAAGATGGTTTTTTTCCATTATGATTTTTTTTTTCTTTGTTTACTATTCCACAGCCGGTGTATTTCTTTTACACACTTTCATATTTTTTATTAGTCATGTACATTTACAGAGCGAGTTTGAGATATATAAAAAGTCAATATAGTTACAGAATCTTTTTATTGATAAATACAAAAAATATTCTATGAGTCTTTGTTTTTCTGGATTTCCTTGGAAATTAAAATTTTGAAGTTGCAAGAGAACTATGCTACCTTGACTTGCAGCTTTCAAACTTTGGTGCGGGAACAGATTGAAGCTTAAAAACTTGAATACTTTGCTGTAGGAAGAGAAAGCTTGAATACTTCGATGCAGGAATAGAGATAAAACAAAAATGCTCCAGTACAAGATAGAATAAGAACTTGAATGCTCTGGTACATGAATAGACTAAAACCCTGAACACTGCTCCAGAAAGTAAAATAAAACTACTGGTAATTGAGTGCTGGAGGTCCGGTTTGCTTCCTGAAACTGGAGGACAATCAAGTGGATGGCTAACCAGATGTGGATGTGTTTCTGGTCTGATAAGGGTGTGGATGCTTAAATCAGAAGTGTGGGGGTTTACATCCTTGTTTTAGAGCAGGTGTGGATGCTTAAATTATCATGAAGTGGATGTCTGGTTCATCTTCACTGGATGTTGATGCGTACTTTTATCTTTCGTGTGGATGTGGATGCTTAATATATCTTTAGTGTGGATGTGGGTGTCTAGTTTATCTTCAGTGTGGATGTGAATACTTGGTTCATCTTCACTATGGATGTGGATGCGTAATTTATCTTTCATGTTATGTGGGTGAATAGTTTGTAGAGTGTTGGTGTGGATGCTTATTTTATCTCCAGGGTGGATGTAGATGAGGTGTAGATGCTTAGTTCATCTCTCATGTAGAGGTGATCAGATGTGGATGTTTAGTTCATCTCCAGTTTGGATGTGGATGAGATGTGGATACGTAGTTCATAAAGTGTTGGTGTGGATGTTTGGTGTATCTCCATTGTGGATGTAGATGTAATGTGGATGTATAGTTTATTAAGTGATGGTGTGGATGCTTAATTTATTAAATATTGGTGTAGATATGTCAGTCCAGTAACACTCCACCATGCACACGAAGCCAAAACCAGAGTCAACATCCGAACGCCGATCAGCTGACGACCAAAACAAACATGGAGGCGGTGAGGTCCATTCTCCTCCTAAGCTCTAGGGCCACAGGGAGCCACCTAGGTATGCCCCTTGGGGATTCACACTCACCAGTACTGACAACACAAGTATTACCAGTGTACCGAGGCCAGCTGCAGGTACCGGGCGGGTCGCGGGGGGCAGGTACAAGGGATAATAAAGCCTGGCCTGGGAGTGGCTGATTTTATTCTCGTTATTCCATCTGGTTATTTATTTATTTACTTTTTGTCCCTGTGTTGTGAGATGTTGGTCGGTGTTATGAGGAGTGTGCAGGTGAAGTTAAGTTTAGGATAATGGTTGTGCTACTCCCAGCTAAGTTCTGTGTTCATTAGTAGTAGTAGTATTAGTAGTAGTATAAAAAGATATCCGCGTTACTTCCGCCAGCTCTTCTGGTGTCTCTTCTTTGGTATTCTCCTTTGTGTATATCTTTTGTCATTGAGGAATAAAAAAAAAAATAGTTACAGATAGATTTGATATGGATATGACACAAGAAGTAGGAGATTCATGCTTATTGTTTACGAGAGTCCTTTCCCGTCCTTATTATTCATCTTTTTTCTTCTGGTCTTTTGCAGATCACTTTAGGTTATTATAAGATGTTAACACAAGATGGGGACAGATGACCTGCTTATTCACTGTTGTCACACTCAGTAAGAATTATACATTACCTCTTTTCTTCAACAAAAGTGTAATAGGTTAGGAAGTTTGACATAAAGTAACACACATAAGGAGCTGGGTGAATCTTACCAATAGCATCTCTTTATATATTCTGTTGACCCTCTCAGCAACAACAAACCTGGGGGTCTGGTGGGGCTGTGGTGTTTTCAGGTGGGGAACGTAACAGTGAGCGAAATTTGCCCATTGAGAATAGTCTACAGGAAAAATAATCCTTCTTCAGAAATTTTTGGGCTGCAGGGACAAATACTGCATGACTAAAATATACGCTCCCAGATCTAACCTAACAGGAGATTAAATTCCCTCGACCCCACTGACCCACTCACCTAACCTAATTGAATGGAGGCTGTGCTTCTCTTGATCCCCCCTAACCTGACCTAACCTAACCTGTAAAGCTGCATGGCATTTTAACCATTTTTAGTGCACATGACAAGAAGCATTGGCCATTTTCAATTTTAAAATGGACTTAAACTAACATTACATTGACCAATATTAGTTAAAGACACACCTAACCTAACATTACAACAACCAGCATTAGTTAAAGACACACCTAACCTAACATTACAACAACCAGCATTAGTTAAAGACACATCTAACCTAACCTAACATTACAGTGACCAGTATTAGCAATAGGTAGACCTAACCTAACAACTCACCAACCAGAATTAACTTCTAACCTAACCTAACCTAACAGACCTAACCTAACAGTTCAATAACCACTATTAACATAAGACACAACCTAACCTAACCTAACCTAACCTAACCTAATCTAACCTAATCTAACCAATCTAATCTAACCTAACACTGATACCCCCATGCCTTACACCCCAGCAGCAGCATGTGGGCGAAGCTTCAGCGTGGCAGCCAGTGGGTGGCGGCGGCGGTTGTGTCACTCTGCAGGGCACCACCGCCAGCCAGACCCTCCCCCCACCAGGCCCGAGGAAGAGGAGGGGGAGGGGCGGAGGGGGGTGGATGAGGGGGTACGAGCTGGCCAGCCTCTCCCACACACTCACCCTCACTTGTTGCAGCCAGGACAGGTGAGAGAGAGAGAGAGAGAGACAGAGAGAGAGAGAGAGAGAGAGAGAGAGAGAGAGAGAGAGAGAGAGAGAGCACACCGTTCCTCACTCTATCAATTGGCATCTTTTCCACCATCATTATAACCTTCCACCAAACTCAGTTTCCACACATCTAAACATCCATTCAGCTCAACACTCCCTCCAAAACATCCATCATCCATTCGTGCATTCCTATTCCACTTCCATCCACCTCAACTCCACAGCATCCACCATCCACGTGGCTATTTCTTTTCCGCTTCAGGTGACGTTTGGCATCACAAGGGAGGAGTACAGTGAGAGGCGGCACCGACTGATGGAGAGGCTGGGGGAGAGGGAGGGCCATCACCATGTTGTGTTGCTGCCCGGCACTCCCAAGAGGTACATGGTGGACAAGATTCCGTACCTCTACCGGCAGGTGTGTGTGTGTGTGTGTGTGTGTGTGTGTGTGTGTGTGTGTGTGTGTGTGTGTGTGTGTGTGGCTGCCTGTGCTGCTTATATCCAGAGAGAGTGGCTGGGAGGGTGTGTGTGTGTGTGTGTGTGTGTGTGTGTGTGTGTGTGTGTGTGTGTGTGTGTGTGTGTGTGTGTTGAAGCTTCCCTCCTCGGCAGGACACAGACATGCTCTACCTGAGTGGGTGCTTGGAGCCGGGGTGTCTGCTGCTGCTGCACTCCCTGCCAGGGCGCCCTGCACCCATGCACCGCTCTGTTATGTTCACGCCACGCCACGAGGCACCCCAGGAGCTGTGGGACGGTCCTCGCACCCGTCCCGACCATGCCCCAGCTGTGTGGGGCGTGGATGCCGGCCTGCCCCTGGAGGAGCTGACCCGCTACCTGGACAAGCTGGAACGTGACCTGGGGTCCCCCGCCCTTTGGTACCAGCCTGAGACCACCGCTGGCCCTGGCCTGCACCGCCAGCTGCAGGCCTGGCTGGCCACTGGGGGCCGCTTGGGGGCTGTGGAAAGCCCCCGGCCACATGTGCACGCCCTGCGGGTGGTGAAGTCCCCAGCGGAGCAGCAGCTGATGAGGCAGGCCTGCCGAATCTCGGCAGAAGCCATCGCGGCCACTATGCGATCCACCCGCACCCCAGCCTCAGAGCACCAGCTGTTTGCCACAGTGGACTATCATGCCAGGATGCGCGGTGCAGACCACCTGGCCTATCCCCCTGTGGTGGCCGGCGGCCCCCGTGCCAACACCATCCACTACACTGCCAACAACACCCTGGTGCAGCCCGGCCAGATGGTGCTCATGGATGCTGGTGAGCCTCCCCCCTCCTTCTGCTGCTGCTGCTGCTGCTGCATTGCATGCAGTAAGTAGTGAGAGCAACAACTGTAGCAGCAGCACCAACAGTTGCAGCAGCTGCAGCAGCAGGACAAACACCAGTACTGTATTAGTGACCACTTCCATCATTCTGACCTGTACCCACTTGTCACAATGCTATACTGCCTGCCACTCCACCACCACCACCACCACCACACCTAATTCCTGCTGCCCACAGGTGCTGAGTTCCGGGGGTACAGCGGGGATGTGACACGCACTTGGCCAGTGGACGGGGAGTTCAGCCCGGCCCAGCGCGACCTGTACGAGGCGGTGGCAGAGGTGCAAGAGGCTGTGGTGCAGGCATGTGCCTCGCAGCGTCCCACTCTGGACCAGCTGTTTGCCCTCATGTGTGCCAGCCTGGGCCGTGTCCTGCAGGAACTGTGCATCCTGCCTCTCAGCTACTCCGGCCACCAGCTGTCCAGGGTGTGTGTGTGTGTGTGTGTGTGTGTGTGTGTGTGTGTGTGTACAATCAAAGAAGTATAAATAACCTATCTATCTATACACCAGGCTATAAAATCAAGCCTTTTTACACTCAAAGAACAATACAATATTAACACACACACACACACACACACACACACACACACACACACACACACACACACACACACACACACACACACACACACACACACACACTAGTACTTATCCTCCTTATCAGTGACACTTTTTGACCTTGCTTTGGAGACTGACTTTCTAGTGGTCCTTTTTATTTTTTTTTTCCTTCCTTTCAAACTGTCACCCTTCACCAGTGCACAGAAAAAAAAAAAAAAGCAACAACATACTAAAACACAAAACAACAACAGCAACAACAACAACAAGAACAAAAAAATTAAACAAAAACAACACCAACAACAACAACAATATACTAACATACACAAAAAAAAAATAAATAAATAAATAAAATAAAAAGAAATAAAAAGAAATAAATAAATAAATGAAATAATCTGAACAACCTGACAAACTAACACACACACTTGTCTTGTTAATTAGGCCGCCTACCTGTACTGCCCACACCACGTCAGTCACTACTTGGGCATGGATGTACATGACACAGCACACATCCCGCGTTCCCGCCCCCTCACACCCGGCACCGTCATCACTGTGGAGCCAGGTCAGTGTTTGGGTGCAGATGTGGTTGGTGTTAGGTGTTTGTGGGTGTGTATTTAGGTGTATTTGGGTGTTTTTTGGGTGTATATAGGAAGTTTTGGAAGTGTATTTAGGTGTTTTTGGGTGTTTTTGAATGTGTCTGTGTTTTTAGGTATTTTTTAAGTGTTTTATGGTGTCTGTGTGTTTTTGGGCTTTGTTCACCTTCTTCTATTACCCACATCCACTCTTCACCTTGTATCTCCACCTCATCTCCACCTTCTCTTACACACAAGCATCTCCACCTTGTATTTCTACCTTCTTTTCCTCCCTGACCATCTTCATCCACCCTTCACCTCATATCTCCGCCTTATCTTCACTTACACCCGTCCTTCACCTTTTATCTCCAGCCTATCTTCACCACACACACTCCACATTGTCTGTCCACCTTTGTAGTGCAAGAGTTAACCAATATTCTCAATCATTCATCCCTTTCTCTGGTAAACTCTGGAACTCCCTGCCTGCTTCTGTATTTCCTCCTTCCTCTGTCCACCCCTCTAGTGCAGGAGTTAACCAGTAATCTCAATCATTCATTCCTTTCTTTGGTAAACTCTGGAACTCCCTGCCTGTTTTTGTATTTCCCCTTCCTATGACTTGAACTCTTTAAGAAGGAAGGTTTTATCCTCACAAATTTTTGATGATCCTTCTTGACCTTTCTTTTGGCACCTTAGTGAGCCTTTTATCACTCTCTTGCCCTTGACCAGTGCTCTTCCTATGTAAAAAAACATATGTACATCTTCTCCCATCACCTCCCATCACCTTGCACCCACAGGGATCTACATTCGCGAGGACAACCGGACAGCCCCCACACGCTACCTCGGCCTGGGGGTGAGGCTGGAGGACGATGTGCTGGTGACAGAGAGCGGGGGTAGAGGTGCTGACGGCTGCCTGCCCCAAGCACCCTGATGAAGTGGAAGCCATTGTCGGTGCTGATTATAAGTGAGCGGGTCAGTGTGGGGTGGAGAAAGTGTGTGTGTGTGTGTGTGTGTGTGTGTGTGTGTGTGAGAGAGAGAGAGAGAGAGAGAGAGAGAGAGAGAGAGAGAGAGAGAGAGAGAAATTGGTTTGGTAGATAGATAAATAATGGTGAGAGCATTTGTGCGTGTATGTTTGTTTGTGTGTGAGAGGGAGAGAAAGAGAGAGATTTTGATAGATGTACATGTGTGGATAGATGAGATTAGGAGATAGACTGATGAATAGATAAATGTGAGGAGAAACAGATAAAGAACCAGTGAATTAGATAGATAGATAGATAGGTTAGGAGAGAGATAAAATATAAATATAGATAGTGTCATAAATACATAACTGAAAAGATAACTAGATAGATGGATAGAATAGACAGGTGTGAATACAAATTAATACCAAAATACAGGGTGATGCGTAAACAGTCAGGTATGTACGCATGTATGTATGTATGTATGTATGTCTAGCAGCTATACTTAAAGAAAAAGCAATCATAAAAAAAGGTCAAGCATACAAAATTAAGATGAGTAATGCACATGAGACTAAAAATAACACGGGTTTTGTGTGTATGCGTGTGTGTATGTTTGTATAATCCAGTGTACAGTCATTATAATCACTGCCTACCCTTGTGTCCTCTGTACATGTGTCTACTGTAAACTTAAAGGAATGTAATCATGGCATAATAATCGTAGTAATTCAAATCAGAATACAAAATGACTCACAACATTTGACGACGAGAGAAAACTTGCGTATGATGTTTTTGTATTGTGTTTGTATTGTGTTTACTTTGAGAGACAGACACTAGATAGATAGATAGATAGATAGATAGATAGATGGATAGATTGATAGATAGGTAATACTGAAAGAGCTGACAGAAAGATATATAAATGGAAAGAAAGATAGATAGATATTGCATTGCTTGTATGAAAAGATGATAGATAGAGTGGAAAGAAAAGGCAGGGAGAGATAGATAGATAATTGTTTGTGTTTTATATGAAAAGACTAGATAGATAGATAGATAAATGAAAAAAGCATAGTTAGAGGCAGATAGATTGATAGATAATGCATTTCTATCATACAATATAGACAGATAGATAATATTTTGTGTTTATATTAAAGCTAAATAGATACACTAGTGGAAAAAAGTATAGATATATAGATACTGTAAAATCCCTCTCATCTGGCATTCAAGTATCCGGCACATTTTTCCCCGAGCCTTAAAATCAATAAAAAATCAATGTGTACTCATAAAATCGATTAAAATTCCTGCGCGAGGCATACTTTGTCCCCTCGCCACCAGAGCACACTGCTTTGCGCCACCCGCGGCCCACTGCACTGTGTTTACTCAGTGACTCAGTCCCGTGTGTGCACTGTTTATTGCCTGACACCTTCGTCATGCCTAAAGTTGTAGAAAAGAGGAAGCGTGTTGTGCTTACACTTAAGCATCTGATCAGATCAGCTGATCTTTGTTATGGTAAGATGCATGAGTGTAGGGTGGTGATTGTGGACGTAATTTAACTTCTATTCAAGTATCCGGCAATATTCAAGTATCCGGCATGTTGGCGGTCCTGTTGATGCCGGATAAGAGGGATTTTACTGTAGATAGATGGATAGATTACGCATTTCAATCATACAGTATAGATAGATCATGTTTTTTGTATATTCACCAAGACAAGACAGACTGATGAGTGGGAGAATGCATGTATGTATGTATGTATGTATGCATAGGTAAATAGGTAACAATGTATTTCAATCACACAACTCAAGCCTCAAATGTTATGTAGCAGGATGTGAATACCTAATCATCTTTGTATTACTGACTGAATAACAAAGTTTAAATGCTATCCACTCTATGCAGCTAGACAGTCATTTGTTTTTCTCTGCTCCTCCTCTTAAGATCTTATTCTAAAACATTTCTTTGTCACTCTGCTTTCAAAAGGCTCTATTTGAGGTGACGCAGGTTTTTAAGGGTGTTTTTACAGTTCTAGTGACAGATTAACAAGATTTCTACATTATTAACAGGAAAAATACTCTTGAGAACTGAGCAAATCATATATCTGGCCTTTGAAAACAGTCGTGGTGATGGTGACACAGGTTTTTAAGAATGTTTTTTATGGTTCTAGTGACAAATTAACATGATTTCTATATTATTACCAACAGAAACAATCTTGAAAACCTGGCTAATCATCTCTTTGAAAACAGTCGTGGTGGTAGTGGCACAGGTTTTTGAAGGTGTTTATATAGTTCTAGGGACAAATTAACATGATTTCTACATTATTACCAGCAGAAATACTCTTGAAAACCTGGCTAATCATTACTGTAACCAAAGAGAAAAATAATAGCGAGAGAGGAGAGTGTTTCAGAATATGGTCTGTTTAATAATTAAGTGTATGTTTGTACGATGTGTTTTTAATGGGGTGACAATTCCGCTGTAGATGAGAAAAGAGAAAGAATGGATGGAGTGTGAGGCATATTAGTTTTGGTGTTCATTTGTTTTGCTTTCACTCAGCCATGTGTATATGTGTGTGTGTGTGTGTGTGTGTGTGTGTGTTGCAGTTATCAGTTTATCTTGTTTTAATGTAATAGTAGCAATAATATTTCTCTCTCTCTCTCTCTCTCTCTCTCTCTCTCTCTCTCTCTCTCTCTCTCTCTCTCTCTCTCTCTCTCTCTCTTTCTCTCTCTCTCTCTCTCTCTCTCTCTCTCTCTCTCTCTCTCTCTCTCTCTCTCTCTCTCTCTCTCTCTCTCTCTCTCTCTCTCTCTCTCTCTCTCTCTCTCTCTCTCTCTCTGTACTATCCAAAATATTTGTAATAGCCAGATTTATGTAATTTGTTATTGTTGCTGGTATTATTATTATTATTATTATTATTATTATTATTATTATTATTATTATTATTATTATTATTGTTGTTGTTATTATTATTATTATCATCATCCTCATTGTAGCTTTTGTCAATTTCACGACTATATATTTTCAGTTGAAGATTTCTTTTTATTAAACTGATGAAGCAGATTATTGTAATGTTTCTGTCTCACTGCACGTAGTTAATGAGTGAAGGTGATGGACAGCTGAAGGAACACTACAGGGGACACAACAATGGTGACAAGCTTGATAAAGTTGTATTCAAGAAAGAGATAGGAAGGAAGGTTCTCATGAGTCACTAACCCTTTGACTGCCGCTTGGTACACTTTTCCTTAATCACCAATCACTCTGAGACGCCTTTACTTGTTCTTCAGCCACCTCCAGTCCTTAAGCCGGAAAGAAATTACAAAATCTATTCTTTTAAACTCCCTTCTTGTAGATGCTTATAAAGATTTCATGCATTGCTTCTGGCGCTGTTCATTGTTTGTATTGCAGTGAAAGGGTTAAGAAGCTTGAAACTATTAGATAAATGTATAGAAGGCTCCCCCCCCACCGGCAATTCCCCTCCCCAGGAGCAGATTTCAGGCCCAGGCTACCCCCAGGGGAGAAGGGAGGGAGGGCATCCCTGGCCTGAAGGCTGTCCCCCAGGGGAGGGGTGAGGGAGGCGATGCAGCCAGACGACGTCCACGCATCTCTTGCTCAGGAGTGTCAACCTGTGGCTCTTTCTAGCACTCGGCTTCCTTTATTCCCCGCAGGAAAAGTCCCCCCGCCCCCCATTCTCGTTGTGTGTAGGGCCCCTTCATGTTTTAATCCAGCCATAGAAAATAATGACCGAATCCGGAAAGGATGGTAGGAGGCTCTTAAACATAAACCGATAGGAGATTTTATACAGGGACTGCCACGTGTTGTCCCGATGGCTTCCCGCTCCAACCTATGTTTTCTTATCTTGTGTTCTGATAATGATTTGCTACTTTGCTCAGAGCCTTCAACCTTGATATCCTGTCTCTCCCACTATTAGGGTAAGATAGTCGTGCAGTACCCTGTAACCCGAAGCTCTGTTGCTGTTTGTCTTTATTTGTGTTTTATGTTTTCTGACTGGAGGGAGAGGTAGGTGGGGAGGAGCCATATCCTATACTACCCCAATCTTATACATGCAGTTTGCTAGTGGTTATTTGTTATTTATAGTTATGGGACTTGAGGGACCTCTGGAAATAAATTGGAAAAGTTTTGTAGGCTATCCTTATGAGAGTTGGCGTTATTTGTAAGCTTTATGTGCATGAAATAAGCTGGACTAACTCTTAACAGATAATTCCTATTAGTCAATCAATAATATGGAATCTCTCTCTCTCTCTCTCTCTCTCTCTCTCTCTCTCTCTGCTTCAAGGCTTAGTTTATTGAGGAAGTTAAGAATACAAGTTAAAAAATGTTAGGTATGTCAGTTTGAATTCGTGATGGAAGCCAAAGAGTCGGAGAGAAAAAAAAAATGCAATAAAAAATCGTCAATCAATGAACAGATGATGGCGAAACGTTTGTCAAGACTTAACACACGGACATCACTTTCAAACCAACCCAAGAAAACACCAAACAACCCAAAAAATACAATAAAAATAAACATAAAATCATAAATACTAATAATCACACATAAAAATACTGGACGGAAGTGGGAAGAAATTGATGAAAAATAAAAAAATACGAGGACCGTTCAGGGTGGATACGGTACCATAGTGTCATAACAGAGCGTCCGTAGGAGCCGAGAAGCGCTTGGGGGGGGAAGGTAATGGAATACACTGTTATTATTCTATTTCCACCTCTTCTAGTGCCTTGTGTCTCTATGTAGCTCTATTTCCCTTCACTACAGCCACGCTAGATGCTTCAGTTTGTGTAGCGAAGAGCGTGAGGGAGAAATAAGCACTGGAGAGAGGGCAGACATAATTTATCGTCTTATTTTTCTTTCGTGGGAAATTCTTGGTAA
>NC_087190.1:12124103-12126603 GCF_035594125.1 Scylla paramamosain
GTGTGTTGGCGAGTGTGTCTTGTCAGAAACACCTATTATTGAGGACTGATGTTTAGTGTTGTGTTGTGTTGTGTTGTCTAATACTCGTTCCAGTGGTGGTGTGTTGCTGTGAGGTGACTGGAAACACTGTGTCTCTTGGCTTGATTTGAGTAATGTGTGTTTTGATCGGTTTTGTGTTACTGAGAAAATAATTGGAACACTACGGTAAACGATCTTAAATTCATTCTTGTGTTGCTGTAAGATGCTGAAACACTGTATTTCTGGATTTCTAGTTGAGTGATGTGTTTTATTGCTTTAATTAATCTATTTTTATTTATTTATTCATTTATCTATTCATTTAGTTTTGTGTTGTTGAAAAGTTAGCTTGTCAACACTCGATACACATTTATTTGTTCTTGTGTTGCTGTGAGATGTTGAAACACTATTATTGCAACAAAAAAATGAGTGATATACGTTTGTTTAATGTTGACAAAACTACAACACATTAAGAGCATTATAGAAACACTTGGAGACTGGCTCGTGTTGCTGTGGGGTGCTGGAAACACTGTATTCCTTGGTCTAAATTGAGTGATATTTGTCTATTTCTTTTTTTGTACGTGTTCCTGAGAAAAAATCTGCAATACAACGGTCTTGTCAACACTGATATGAGCAATTAAAGGCTTGTGTTGCAGTGAGGTGCCTGAAACACTAATTTCTTGGTATAAATTGAGTGATTCGTATTTTTGTTTCACGTTTTTGTGTTGCTCTGAGAACCAGGCAACACTATTTCTGGCGTGAAACTGAACATGTACCAGTGTTTTGCCAGAAATTGCTTGAAACACTGAAAAATTGTCTGCAATACTGTAATCTTAGTGATAACTTATTGTGGGTGTTGTTCTGGTTGTGTTGCGTTGTGTTGCTTAAAAACTGCTTGTTATTCAAATTTTAGTCGACAGAGAGAGAGAGAGAGAGAGAGAGAGAGAGTTAGGTTACTAGGGCTTCTTTGAGAGAGAGAGAGAGAGAGAGAGAGAGAGAGAGAGAGAGAGAGAGAGAGAGAGAGAGAGAGAGAGAGAGAGAGAGAGGATGTGTAGTATTATGTTACATTTAACTTCCTCTCTCTCTCTCTCTCTCTCTCTCTCTCTCTCTCTCTCTCTCTCTCTCTCTCTCTCTCTCTCTCTCTCTCTCTCTCTCTCTCTCTCTCTCTCTCTCTCTCTCTCTGTGTGTGTGTGTGTGTGTGTGTGTGTGTGTGGCCAGTCTTCCTTAGTGTTATTAATATAGTTTTATAAATTGCAAGATGTGTTAATTTGTGTTGCAGTTGTGAATAGAGAAGTCATAGTGTAGTATTAAGAGTATTATTTATTCATTTATTTATTTACTTATTATTAATTTATTTGTTTACTCATTATTTATTTATTTATTTATTTATTTATTTATTTATTTATTTATTTATTTATTGCAGTATCGGTGTTGGTATCGGCAAGGTGAAAAATTAATGTGGTCGATATCCCGATACTCTTTTGTTTTTGTTAGCAGCGGAGCGAATTCTTACACGTAACAATGAAGTGTCGTAAAACATCCACTACTACGTCTAGACATGCTATAGATACCTTGAAAGAATATTAGTGAACTTGAAGCTGTACTTGACTGTACTTGTTGTTCGGCGGGAATTATGAAAATGTTTGTCCATGCAAGTAAAGAGAAAGTGTTGCCATGTATTGGGACTGATGTTTGGCTTTGAGCAGCCCGACCCTACCAGACCCAACTTGACCGTCACGCTGTTCAAAAGTTCATAACTCGAAATCTATGCTGCCGATCATTATAAAACTGTCACTGCATGATAGTACAACTCTTTAGATGGGATATGCTATAGGGTTCACCGCTTCTACTGCGCTGGATAGGTGGCTAATTTGTAAACAGTCGAGGGGTGTGTGAAAACTATTTTTTTTCTCGATATCTGCTAAACTAATTGATGAAATTTGGTATGGCGAGTGACACAGGCTATATTTCAACCACCCTCTGAAGAAAACCGCTCTTCCCTTCCCCAAACTAAATGAAACCGTTAAATAAATGACCTTGAAAATGAGATTCGTTGCCAACACCCACCCCTCACCCTATCCGTGACACACACACACACACACACACACACACACACACACACACACACACACACCACTTCAGATTCGACCATAGACCAGATTGCAACCATAGACTAATAGTTAATTCCAGTCCCCCGTATTTCGAATATTAAGAAAAGTAATTTAAATTTAATCTTACATATTTAGATGCAGGGTAAACAAAATAGGAAAAAAATGTTGGGAAAATATCGACTATTTCTTAGTGTTTGAGCATACTGCAGAGTTGTTGGATTACTTAAGTGTTGCTGTGCTTGTGTTGAAGTGATGCGAAGGTGATGTGGGTGCTTGACATATGCTGCGTTTGTGTTGCAGGTTGAGAGAATGTGCTGTTTAGTGTTGCAAAATGAAAGACCAAGATGTTATGCTGTGTTTCAACTTCCGTGGGG
>NC_087190.1:12141603-12146603 GCF_035594125.1 Scylla paramamosain
CACACAAGTTTATATATAGTTATTGTGTTATGCATTTGCAGATGAGTTATGGCTGCTGCTACTACTACTACTACTACTACTACTACTACTACTACTACTACTACTACTACTACTACTACTACTACTACTACTACTCTATACTTAGACTTCCATACTACTATTATCACTACTTTTATTGCTACTACTACTACTACTAGTACTACCACTACTACTCCTACTACTACTACTACTACTACTACTACTACTACTACTACTACTACTACTACTACTACTACTACTACTACTTCATTCATCTGCCTTCAACCCTACTTGCACTACTACTACTACTGCTACACTACTACTACTACTACTACTACTACTACTACTACTACTACTACTACTACTACTACTATTCCTACTACTACTACTACTTACATATGACATAATTCTGTGCACCAGGAAAAGTAGGCAACAGAATTATGAGTGTATACTAACAATGATAGTTATAATGATGATGATGATGATGATGATGATGATGATGATGATCTATGTGCGTCAAATCCTTCGCTGGTGTTCCTGTGTTTACATCCGTGTGTGTGCATGTACGCGTTCCATCACACACACACACATACATACACACACACACACATACAGATATACACACATACATACATACAACATATATAATACATACACACATAGCCCTCTCCAACCTACCTTTTTAGTATATATGTGTGTGCGTGTGTGTGTGTGTGCGTGTGTGCGTGTGTGTGTTTGCATGCCCGTGTGTGTATGTGTGCATGTGTTTGTACGTAGCAAGTTTTTCCAAGTGCCATGTGCGCGTACATGCGTCTCCTGCGATTCACACGCACACACTTACACACAGGAGTGACTCACCGAAGAGGAAGAAGAGGGACACGAAGAAGAAGAAGAAGGAGAAGGCAAAGAGGCGTCACCGTTCCTCCTCTACCTCCTCCTCTTCCTCCTCCTCCTCCTCCTCGTCCTCCTCCAGCTCCTCCTCCTCCTCCTCCAGCTCAGAGTCGGACAGGTAAGACAGGTGTGATTTTATTAATTTGTTCATGTTGTTTTGTTTATCGTTATTGTTTTTATTTATTTATTTACTTATTTAGTCCCTCTCCACCAAGGGCTGATGGGTGTGTGTGTGTGTGTGTGTGTGTGTGTGTGTGTGTGTGTGTGTGTGTGTGTGTGTGTGTTTTAATTATTGCTCTTTTGTTTTTATTTTTACACTTGTTATACTTTTCACCTTGATATTTTACTTTTCTTTTTTTTTTAATTGACTGACTAATTTCCTAATCTATCTGCTTGTGCCATTTATTTATTTTTCTCATTTTCTCCTTTCTTTCTATTCTTACACTTTTATTATATCCCCCTCTTCCTTCTCAATTCTTTTCCTTCTTTTTCAATTATTCCTCCTTTGTATTTATTTTTTAAATTTTTACTAGCATTTTCTTTACTTTTAATGACCGAATTTCCTAACCTAACCTACCCACCCCCTACAGTGGAGTGAGGGCAGCGAAGGGCAGCAAAAGACGCCGCTCGGACAGCCCCAGCACCTCAGACACCCGGAGGAAGGTAGGTGGCAGTGGGCAGGGGTGGGTGGCGGCTCCCAGGGTAGCGCCGCGGGGGGTGCCAGACTCTGTGTTGTGGTGGTGCTGAGTGTGAGGGTGCCAGGACAGTGCCAGGACTGTGCTGTTCCTCTTCCCTCCCCTCACACGCCCAGCTCTCTCTCTCCCCATCACTGCTGCGTACCTTGGGGTGGAGTGGGTGTTTGTGGGATGGGTGTGGCTCTGTCTGGGTGTACTGGTGTTGTCTGTGGTGCCAGTTAGTGGTGTTTTTTGGTGTTTATGTGGTGTTAGGTTGGTGCTAAATCTTTGTGTGAGTCTAGAAGTGTCTGCTGAGTGGTGTGGTTCTGTCTGGTTCTCTCTTGTGGTGGTGCCAAGGGTGTTGTCAGCTTGGTGTGGTTGTCTGTGGTGGTGGTGGTAGTGGTGGTGGTAGTGGTGGTGGTGGTGGTGGTGTTGATGTGTGTCTAGTTGTTTCAGTGGTGTTGACTTAGTGCTGTTGCTACTATTTACTGTTATTTTTCTTTCTTTTCCACTACTACTACTACTACTACTACTACTACTACTACTACTACTACTACTACTACTACTACTACTACTACTACTACTATCAACAACAACAACAACAACAGAGGAAACATAATTCAGTGCAGTGAAGAAATTAGACAAGAAATTAAAGTAAGAATGGCAGTAATGATAAACTGATACCAAAAAAATAAAATAAAATAAATAAATAAATAAAAATAACAAATAAACAGATAAATAAATAAATAAAAAAGGAATGAAAAAGATGAAATAAAACAGGAAAAAAAACAAAACATAAAATCAACACACACACACACACACACACACACACACACACACACACACACACACCATAGGTAAACACTGCTCCTCACCTTTGACTTTTGAGAGTGGGGGGACAGAATTAGACACAACTTAAAGGGGAGAGACACACACACACAACAAAGCTCCTGGCAACACACCGCAACACACACCTGTCCTCTTATTACAACACTGCTTACCTTACTGAGATGCTGTGGTCATAGATATTGTTTATTTCGCAATGCTAACTCTCTCTCTCTCTCTCTCTCTCTCTCTCTCTCTCTCTCTCTCTCTCTCTCTCTCTCTCTCTCTCTCTCTCTCTCTCTCTCTCTCTCTCTCTCTCTCTCTCTCTCTCTCTTGTGTTTTCATTGATTTACTTTTCTCTTTGTCTCTAAATCTTGCTAAATATAGGTTGTCTGCCTTTCCTCCTCTTATTAAAGTCCTATAAATCTCTCTCTCATCTTATCTTCATATTTATCAGTAGTTTCCTTCTAACACTTTGTAACTCTATGTAACTTCTGTGTAACATCTTGCTCTTTTACCATCAAGGATTCTCCAATTTACACTCAATATTCTCCCTATATATCTATCCTACCTTCATATTTATTAGTATTTCTCCTCCAACATCTTTCTTTTTCTACCTATCGTGGATTCTACCCTTTCAACTTAGCTTCTTCATCTTTCCTCTTCTCCTAGTGTTCTGTAAATCTTCTTTCCCCTTCTCACACTTACCAGTAATTATTCCAGCGTACATTCACATTTACTCTTATTTGTTTTCCACATTTTCTTTTCTTTTTCTCCTCTCCATGCAATAGAGTACACATGAAATTCTAGCTTTAATACTCTAAAACTCCCTGTCTGCTTCTGCATTTCCTCCTGCCCGTGTCTTGAAGTGTCTCTAGAAGCTTTCAAGACTTCATCTTTACTAATTGTTTTCATTCTGCCCTTTAGGGAATTGCATCCTCTGTGGGCCTCTTATTTGAGCCTCTTTTGGTCCCCTACACCACAGAGAGAGTGTTAGTGGCTGCCTTAGAGGAGTAGTGGAGTATGGTGCATAAGAGAAAATGGAATGGGAGAGGTGTGTGAGAGAAAACGGAGTGTGACAGAAAACGTATTTGTGCATGTGGGTCTTATGTAATGTAGGTGTTTGTGCTATATGCTACAAGAGAGAGAGAGAGAGAGAGAGAGAGAGAGAGAGAGAGAGAGAGAGAGAGAGAGAGAGAGAGAGAGAGGAGTTGATACAAGGTTATAAGGAGTGTGTTTAGAGTTCCAGACAGCTGTGACGAGCCACCACCTGTCCTACTAACACCTGCCCATCGTACCTCATCAAAATTGGCAGCCTTAAATTATATAACTGAAAAAACTTTGTCAAAACTTTTCATTTGCATTCCCCCCCCCCAAAAAAAAAAAGAATAATAATAATCCCTAAACATCTAAAATTTTGGCATTTTCCAGTTACCTTAAAAAATTTTAGTCTTGTACTCCTCTTCTCATTCTTCCCCCCCTAAAAAAATATTAATAAATAAATAAATAAATAAAAATAAGAATAGTAAAATAAAATAAGTAATATATATATATATATATATATATATATATATATATATATATATATATATATATATATATATATATATATATATATATATATATATATATATCAAAACCTTAAAGAACCCCAAAATTTTAGTGTTACCAGGATGGCTTAAAAATTAGTCTTGTATTCTTTTCAGTGCCGCCAAAATAAAAAGAAAAGTAAATAGATTAATAAATAATATGTATGAAAAAATTAAAGAGCCCCAAAATGTTAATGTTACCCAATTGTAAATATGTAAATGAATAACAATAAGTTAATTCAGATATTTCACTCATAAGAAGGTTTGAATAAGTTAATAGGTTCAGAATCCCTGTGTAAACTTAAAAGAATGACGTGTATTTTAACCCACTGTAATCTCAGTAATGGAGGATCAAAACAAGGATTAGTCTTAAGATTGAAATAAGTTACTCTGTTTTTTTTACTATTTATCAGCAGCAGCATGTATAGCAGGGGAGAGAGAGAAGGCTGGTGGGTGTGTGGGTGTGTGTGTGTGTGTGAGAGACAAGTGTGTGTGAGTGTGTGTGTGTGTGTGTGTGAGAGAGTGTGTGAGTGTGTTTTGACCTGTTTAACAATCCCTATCTTGAGATTTATGCAATGAAATACCCTTTTATTTATTAATTTTATTCTCTCTCTCTCTCTCTCTCTCTCTCTCTCTCTCTCTCTCTCTCTCTCTCTCTCTCTCTCTCTCTCTCTCTCTCTCTCTCTCTCTCTCTCTCTCTCTCTCTCTCTCTCTCTCTCTCTCTCTCTCTTATCTCCTCCATTTTTTTGCTATTTTGTTATTTTTATTTGTTTATATTTTCTTTGTTGCTTTTCTCTCTCTTCGACCCTCCTCCTCCTCCTCCTCCTCCTCCTCCTCCTCCTCCTCCTCCTCCTCCTCCTCCTCCTCCTCCTCCTCCTCCTCCTCCTGTCATATATCATTTCTTCTCTCTCTCTCTCTCTCTCTCTCTCTCTCTCTCTCTCTCTCTCTCTCTCTCTCTCTCTCTCTCTCTCTCTCTCTCTCTCTCTCTCTCTCTCTCTCTCTC
>NC_087190.1:12151603-12181603 GCF_035594125.1 Scylla paramamosain
CCGCCGCCACCACCACTGCCACTGCTGCTGTTGCTGCCAGCAGTGTCTTGATTCTGTTGTGGTTTTGGGTTGTGGTAGATTAGATGTGTGTGTGTGTGTGTGTTAATAGATTTAGATACCTCCTTATTTGTATATCTCAGTATGTGTGAATGTGTCATTAGGGGTCAGGTTAGCTTATTGGTCTTCAAGGATGTTTGAAGATCAATTTCTTGTGTGTCTTGATGAATTAAGTGCATGAGTATTGAAGGAGGATGAGTTTAGCTTGTAGCTGTGAGAGAAGTACAGTAATCTTTTTGACAGAGTACGATGGTTTGTTTATTTATCACTGCTGTTGCTATTATTATTGTCCTGGCTACTTTTCCTTATAGGTAAAGTATTATTATCATTATTCTTAGTTCAAACATTATTTTATATAATCTGATGAACCGTGACAAAAGTACAACAATCTTAGCTAATGTATGACAGTTTGTTTGCTTATTACTGCTACTATTATTATTGTCAATCTTGGCTATCCTTTATGTATAGATAGATTACTATTATTACTATTTTATTATTTTGTACTTAGTTTATACATATGCCTGCTCCTTATTCTCTCCCTCTCCCTCTCCCTCTCTCTTTCTCTCTCCTGCAGTAGTGACTAGGAAGTAGAGGACTTGGGCATGCCTGTCCCACCACACGTAGGAACCACCGCCGCCACAACCCACTGTACTCTGACCTGCACTCAATAAACCTGTTCTTTCTGCTTCAGTTTTTGTTTTTTTTCTTTAGTTTCCTGAGTTCGCTGGGGTTTGAAAGCATATGTGTTTACTTGTTTATTTATTTTATTTATTTATTTTTTTTTTTTATTTATTTATTTTTTCTTGTGTGTGTGCAAGTTGAATATATCTGCTCTTCCTGCTTCAGTGTCGGTTTTTTTTTTGTTTGTTTTTTTAGTTTGAGAGCAAGTAAACTTCTCTTTTTTTCTTTGTTTTCTTTTTCTTCAGTTTTGGTAGCTAAATTATTCTTTCTCCTTCACTTTTTCTTGTTTTTTCTTTAGACTGAGAGCAAATAAATCTTTCTCCTCCAGTTCTTGTTTTTTTCTTTAATTTCCTAAGTTTGGTGTGCTGTGTTTGAGATGCATCTGTATTTATGTGTGTGGGTGTGTGAGTGTGTGTGTGACTGCCTGACTGACTCTTCACCTCCCCACAGCTCCCCAGAAGCCCCACGGCCCCGCAGCAAGCGCCACACATCCCCCAGCCCCGACCCACCACTGCAGGAAGCCCCAAGAGCAAAGGAGAGGAGAGCAGGACAGGATGCAGAGAAGGAGCAGGATGGCTGGGGAAAGGAGAAGGACCTATCTGGGGAGGGGAGAGGCAACAGCAGTGACTTGAGCCCCCATCCCCCGCACCTCCCCCAGCAGAAAGGCCTCAAGGGCACCCCCCAGTCAGAAACCCAGTCACCCTCTGTGGTAACCCAGGACAAGACCCACAAAGCCGCAACCATCCCTTGTGGCTCCATCCCTTTGCCTAAGCCGCCCGCCAAGCCACCGCCCCAGGGTAAGACAAGCCCCCAGGCCATCCAGACCCCTGTGGCAGCCCCGCCCCGCCCCCCTGACCCCACACGCCCACTGGAACTCCCACGGCCACCCCAGAATGGTCAGCACTCAGCGCGGAATGCAATGATGAGGGTCAGCAGTCCATCACGATATAGAAGGTGAGGTGCTTGTATGTACACACACACACACACACACACACACACACACACACACACACACACACACACACACAAGGGTATACTTTTGTTTTATTTTTTGGTGTGTTTATGTTTTCCTTTTCTTTTTCTCATTGTTATTCTTGTTTTTATTTTTTTGTTCTTAATCTTGACTCTCTCCTTTCTCTTCTTTTCTTCTATTTTGTATTTGTTTTATTTATGTTTTGCCATTTAACTAGTCAGTCAGTCAGTCAGTCAGTCAGTCAGTCAGTCAATCAGTCAATCAGTCAGTCAGTCAGTCAGTCAGTCAGTCAATCAGTCAGTCAGTCAGTCAATCAGTCAGTCAGTCAGTCATTCACACTAACGCCTCTCCCTCTCTCCCACCCACACTAACACCCCCTCTCCCTCTCTCCCACCAGGCCTCTCTCCAGTGCCACTCTCTCACCAGCCCACAGCCCAGACTCCCGCAGCACAGGCACCCCCAGGCGCTCCTCCCACTCTTCCTCCTCCTCCCGCTCCGCCTCCTCCTCCCGCTCCCCCTCCCGCTCCCGCTCCAGGTCACGCTCCAGATCCCAGACCAGGTCACGCTCCCACTCCAGGTCACTGAGGTAAGGTCAGGTCAGAGAGCGAGAGAGAGAGAATTGAATCACATCACACTCCCAAAACCTAACCCTCCTTTCACCCCCCCTCCTCCCCACAAACACTAATAAATCCCTCCCCTTTCTCTCCCCCAACGCAACACAGGTCAGGGTCCAGGTCAGCCTCAAGGTCACCCTCCAGGTCGCGCTCCAAGTCTTACTCAAGGTCACACTCCCGCAGCAGGTCACGAGGCCGCTCCAGGTCGCGCTCAAGGTCATATGGAGGTCGGTACAGCAGGTCAGCCTCAAGGTCAAGATCACGAACTAGGTCAAGGTCATTGTCCATACCCAGGAGGAGAGGGTCACCTTCTTTCCTGGACAAGAGGAGGATAACAAGGTAGGTCAGGTCGGGTCAAGTTAGGTTGGGTTGGGTTAGGTCGTGTTGGATTAGGTCAGGTTAGGCTGCACTGACATGAACCACTTTTTGTGGTGAGTGGCCAGCACAAAAAAATGTTCCAATATAGAACACACACACACCTCAGTGGGTGCATTCACATGGCCCACTTTTTGTGGCAGCCACAAGAAAGTGGTGTATTGTGGCAGGTGGAGCCATTTGTCCCACCACTCTGTGGCCAGACACAGTGGCCAGCAATGGAAGCTGTTATTTTTAGTGGCACCACACACACCAGCCTCAACTGATGGCCGCCACCCTGCCTGCCGCTGCTGTGGTGCTGTGATGTCCTGTCTGCCACAGCAGCAAGCACTCCTTTCCCTGAGTGGAAAGAATACATGAAGAGTTGTGTGACGGTGAAATATTGATCACAGAGGTGGAGAAAAGACCACCTCTTCGTGATTTGAATTTGAAGGAACACACTGACGAGAATATTAAAGAAAATAACGTGTGGATGCTCCACGCAGCGGTCTGTTACTAACTGTGGGGTGCAGCCACCACTCTGTGTGCTTCCTGTGCTTCTTCACACAGAGACCACAGACAGCTGCTGCTGCTTCCACCACATCCACGTGGCGCTCACCTTGCATGGCTGCCACACAGTGGCTCCTGTGCACGCTGCTCATGCTTGACATTCGTGGCACCAAATTTTTGTTGTGGCCACTGACCATAAAAAGTGGCTCCTCTGAATCCAGTCTTAGGTTAAGGCTGGGTTAGTTAGGTTAGGTTTGGTTATTATTATTATTATTATTATTATTATTATTATTATTATTATTATTATTATTATTATTATTATTATTATTGCTAAATTTCATCTGCTTTGTGATTCCTGCATCTTGCTTTTATTTATTCCATCTCTCTCTGTTCTTTTGTTATTGTTATTGTTATTATTGTTGTTATTATTATATTGCCATTATTATTCCAGTCTTGTTATCATTGTGTTGTATTGCAGCACCTTGCATCTCAGTAATAGTGTATTACTTGTTTGTTAATGCACTGCTAAATGTACTCAAGCTTGTACGACTATTATTATTATTATTATTATTACTATTATTATTATTATTATTATTATTACTATTATTATTACTATTATTATTACTACTGCACTGTTAATCATTTAGCTTGCATTATTATTGTTTGTTATTATTGAAATGCCTGCTGCATGCACACACACACACACACACACACACACACACACACACACACACACACACACTATAAATATGACAAATTAAAAGACAGGACATTATGAGCTTCACACACACACACACACACACACACCACACACACACACACACACACACACACACACACACACACACACACACACACACACACACACTCTGCTTGATTTATTATGTACGTATGTATGTATATCTCTTTATTTTTTCTTATTTTGCAGCATCAGACACCTTGTACAGAAGAGATGAGTCCTCCTCCTCTTTTTCCTCCTCCTTCTCCTCCTCTGTAATCTTTAGCATGTGTGTGTGTGTGTGTGTGTGTGTGTGTGTACGTGACTCAAAAACGCACATGGTGAGTCTATCCCCGCCACCCTTCCCTGTCCCCCTCTCTAACACCCGGCCTAAGTCCCCCCCCTCCCCCCCGTGACTGGCCATAGGAGGGCTTGGGGGGGGACTTGCTTGTTTTTTTTTGTTTTTATTATTTTTTTATTTATGTATTTATTTATTTATTTATTTTATTTATTTATCTATTTTATTGATTTTTTTTATTTGAAGTAAAATTTTTCCGTCAAATCTTTGCAATCAGATCACGTGTATATTTATTTATTTATTTTTATTTCTATGTTTATTTATTATTATTTTGTGTGTGTTTTCACTTGTTCGCTATAAGTTATTTGAAACTTTAACAGTTACTATTACACAAAAAAAATAAATAAGTAAATAAATAAATAACTTAATCTAGAATAAACTACAAAGGACACATTATTATTTTACTATTTTTCTTTCTTTTTCTCTTTTTTGCTTTTATCATTGAAGCACTGCTCTTGTTGTTGTTGTTGTTGTTGTTGTTGTTGTTGTTGTTGTTGTTGTGCACTAGTAATGAATGCGTAGTGGTTGTATCATTGCAGTAGTTGTTGTTATTGTTGTTATTAATTGTTATTTAAGTCACCCGCTCCTGTGCTCTAGAGAATGATAGAAGTGAGGTCATTTAATAGCATAACCTGTTCATTATGTTATTTTGTGTTATTTTGTGGCCATTAATCAATATTTTTACTTGTTACTCTGGTTATTATTATTATTATTATTATTATTATTATTATTATTATTATTATTGTTATTATTTGTACTAATACCACCACTACTATTGATATTATAGTTTATATCTTTATTTTTGTTATAATATTCAAGTGAGTATGGAGATAAAATGTAAAAATATCAACTTTTCTGCTAAATTAACTAAGAATGCCATAGACTTCTATATGGCTTCTATTAGCCATATAGACTAATATAATGTTTGTGTGAATGGAGACTGGCTAAAGATACTAAATACTTTGATCACTAATATTGAAAAGAAAAAAAATAATAATAATTAGGTATAACACTTTCCAATGAGAAGTACTGATGTTAATGTTTGTGTTACGAAAACTGATATCTCCATTTGTATGTTTGTATGTATGTATGTATGTACTCTACACACTTGACGGACTGTACCTCTTCTTGTCCGCTACACTCACCTGACTACTGACACTGCAGCGCCCAGGCTAACCTCACTATCTTAACACTCTAAACTACTACTACTACTACTACTACTACTACTACTACTACTATTTTTTATTCTTGCTCTTGTTCTTTTTTTCATCTCGTAATTTTCTCTTGTACTACTACTACTACTACTAACACCACCACCACCACCACCATCACCACTAACCTAACCTAACCTAACTAACATTACTAAATCCAATTACTCCCCCCCTCCCCCCTCTCCCCTCCCCTCCCCCCGCCCAATTTAGTGCCAGGAAAAGACCGGTCCCCTACCATCGGCCGACCCCTCCCCCCTCCCCCTCCTCCTCCGAGTCCTCCTGGTGGTCCCGAAGCCACACCAGGTCACGAAGCAGGTCCTGGAGCCGCACCAGGTCACCCTCCTACAGCAGGTAATGCGGCCCGGGTCAAGTCAGGTCGTTCATCCATCAGAAAGGTCAAGAGTTTTTTTTTTTTTTTTTTTTTTTTTTTTTTCAGTTTTATTTATTTATTTATTTATTTTATTTTATTTATTGAGGGGTAAATTTTGGTGATTATATATTTTTTTCTCGTTTTCTTCGTTTTCATTTTCTTTCTGCTAATTTTCTTTTTTTTTTCTTTTTTTTTTTTTTTTTGTCTTCGTTGTTTTGTTTCTTTATTGTCGTTTTTATTCTTGCTCTTGTGTTCCGTCCTTTCATACTGCAGTTCTTTCGCTTCTTCTCATTTCTTGTTTTATTTATTTTTTTTTTCTCTCTACCTCCTCGTTCTTTCTTTTATATTTATTTGCGAGAGACACCAGAAAGAAATCCTGCCTTGGGGAAAAAAAAAAATGGAAAGAAGAAAAATTACAATGTGGTCAGTTTGGAAAAAAAAAAAATCACTGACAAATTGAGGAGAAAGGAAATGAAGAAAAGGAAAAAAATATATAAATAAATGGAAAGGAGAAAAGGAAAGAAAAATAGTGGTGCCATTACTTTATTTATTAAATAACAATTACTCTTTTCTTCTTAATGATAAACAAGTGCAATATTTGATCTAGTTCAGAGAGAGAGAGAGAGAGAGAGAGGGTGTCTACTCAATGAAAACTGTAAAAGAGTGTGTGTGTGTGTGTGTGTGTGTGTGTGTGTGTGTGTGTGTGTGTGTGTGTGTGTGTGTGTGTGTGTGTGTGTGTGTGTGTGTGTGTGTCCTTAATTAAACGTGAGAGAGTGAGAGAATATACAAATATACAATAACTTAATTCATGCAAGCAGTCTACTCATAAATCTAGTCACTCATTGTTGTATGTGTTAAATAAAAACGAGAAAGGAGAGGATGAAGGAAGTGTGATTGTAAAGTGAAAAAAAATAATAATAATAACCAAGATAAATGTAAAGAAATATAAAACAAAAAATATATATATATTGTGGTAGAAACGAAAATTGAGAAAATAATAATTATTGTTTGTAGAAATGAAGAAATAAATGTAGAAAAAAAAGTTGAGAAACAAATAGATCTGGAAATTAGGCCTGTAAATATGTTAGAAAGAAAAGAGAAAAAAATACAAATAATAGTAGTTGATGTAGATACTTTTTAAAACAGTGAAGGAAAATAGTAGTGAATATAGAGACTGATAAGAAATAAGTATTAAGAAGGAATCTGTATTTATTGTGAGGCAAATGGAGAGCTCTTTGCAATGGTTCCCCGGTGGTTAGAAAAATAAATAGAATAGAAAAAGAAAAAAATGGTGGTGTGGAAAATTTGCTCAGAAAAAAAATATATAAATTAAAACCAATGTTATATATGTAAGATTTTCAAGTTATTTATTTGGTAATTTTAAGTGTAATTATTAGGGAGGTGATGAAAGGGAGTTTTGAAAGATGTAATAATGGCTTAGGCTCTTATCTCATATTCTTAAAGATGAATGTGTATGTGTGTCTTTTATGTTTATTCTTTATACTAATATTAAGTGCAATTAAGATCTGAAAGTAAGCAGGCAAAAAAAAAAAAAAAAATCATGTACTTAAACGAAAACCAGCAAAGGGAAAAATGTCGTATATATCATTATATTTTATTTATTGTAACATTTATTGTAACATTAACATTTATTGTAACCAAGAACAGAGGCGAGGAAGAAGGGAAAACATTTCTTTATACTAATATTAAGAGCAATTAAGATCTGAAAGTAAGCAGACGAAAAAAAAAATATATATATATATATATATATATATATATATATATATATATATATATATATATATATATATATATATATATATATATATATATATATATATATATATATATATATATATATATATATATATATATATATATAATATGTACTTAAACTAAAACCAGCAAAACAAAAAATGTCGTATATATCATTATATTTTATTTATTGTAACATTTATTGTAACATTAACATTTATTGTAACCAAGAACAGAGGCGAGGAAGAAGGGAAAACATATATGTTTGTACAGAAATCCAACGAACAAAAGACAACTTCTATATCATATGTTTAACGTTCGTTATTTATTGTAACATTAAAGTTCAATTATAACCAGGAAGAGAAGAGAAAAAAAAAAAAAAAAAGCTCGTGGCGTGTTTACAAATCTCATCTTGTCAGATGTTTTCTTGGCTGACTGTGAGTGTTTCCTTATTTTGTGTTGTAATAAGAGTACAACAAAGGGTCTGGAGGGTGGAAAGTCTTCAAAATGCCTCTGTCTCTTAGTAAATACTCAAGACACCTTAAATATGCAGGTGGTTGAAGGAGTAAAGAAGAATTATGGTGTAAAGTTGGTAGGATGCGTGTGTGTGTGATGTCATGTTAGGTTATTTATTGGTATATTTATTGATTTTTTGTCCTTGTCTTTCTTTACTTCCTTTGTTTCTTTCCTTTCCTTTCTCTCTCTCTCTCTCTACACAGGAGAGAGAGAGAGAGAGAAAGAGTACTTATTTCCCCACTTCAATGTACTTAAATACTTAAATACAAATATTTAAACTTAACAGAAGAGAAACAGTGCACTTAATTTATCTACTTACATGTACTTTAAGAAACCTATGTATTATTATTATTATTATTGTTATTATTATTACTACTATTTATTACCATTATTTATTACTGCTGTTAAGTTACGCATATTTATTTGATATTACTATATTACTTAAGCCTCGGTACTTAATATATTTTGTAGTTTTAATATTTCAACGCTAAGAAGAGGATATTAATAACAGGAAACTAATAATAATGAAGTTAGCCATTACTAAAGCTTCTGTACTTAATATATTGTGTACCATTTAAAAACTTAAGTGTTAGTAATGAAGGAAGAAGGAGGAAACAATAACAAAAGGTTATCGTATTAGTGTTAAGAGAGTAATTATCGTACATCTGTTTCCACGTTCCTGTGTTGATGCGATGTGGGATACAACCTCCTGTGTGCCGCCGTACTTAACTTGTATATTGTTTAACTTATTGGCATGAGAGAGAGAGAGAGAGAGAGAGAGAGAGAGAGAGAGAGAGAGAGAGAGAGAGAGAGAGAGAGAGAGAAATATTAGCTAGTCAAATAATTACCAAAAGTGATTTATGATACTAGTCACCTCATTGAATATTCATTTACGAGAGAAGAAGAAAATAGGGAATTAAAAGAAATAAGAATCACTCATATTAAAAAAAAAAAGTATAGAAATGAGACAAATAGACAAGTAAATAAAGAAAACCTAAAAGAACAACAATGATAATGATGATAGTAATTTATGCACTCTAATAAAAGGAAATTGTAATAGTAATAATAATGCAGTGGAAAAAAATTTAGACCAAGAAATTAATAGACAATTAGAATACTGAAGACTTTTATTTTATTATTTATTTATTTTTTAGCAGAGGAAGTCATAAATATCAGGCTATCTTTACTTAATAACTGGAGTGAATGTAACTGTAGTGAGATTGTTCGTGTGTAAGTGAGGAGAAAAAAGTTAATATTACAATGATGTTGGTTAAATTATTATTATTATTATTATATCATCACCATTATTACTATTATTATTATTATTATCATTATTCTTATTCTTGAGTGAAATAAAACAGAATGTCATGTTAGAAGTGTTTAATCTCCTAACTGTTTGTGTCTGTTAACCGTCTGTCATTATTATTATTTTTTTTTTTTGTCCATCTTCCTGTGTCTGTCTATTTCTGTCTTTCTATTTGCTTGTCTGTCTATCTCTGACTGTCTGTTTATGTCTTTCTTTCTGTCTACCTGTTGATCTGTCAGTCAGTGTGTCTTATTTCTCTTGTTCCCATCAGTCTGTCTTTCTTTCTTTCTTTCTGTATATCTGTTTTTCACTCTGTCTTCATCTGTCAGTCTGTCTGTCTTCCTGTTTTTCTGTGTTCCTGTCAGTCAGTCAGTCTGTTTGTATGTCTGTCTATCTATCTGTCTGTCTGTCTGTCTGTTTATCCATCTTTCTCTCTATCTCTCTGTTCATCTGTTTGTCTGTCTTCTTGTTTCTCTGTGTTCCCGTCAGTCTGTCTGTATGTCTGTCTATCTGTCTGTCGTTCTGTTTATCCATCTTTCTCTCTATCTCTCTAATCATCTGTTTGTCTGTCTTCTTATTTCTCTGTGTTCCCGTCAGTCTGTCTGTATGTCTGTGTGTCTGTCTATCTATCTGTCTGTCTGTCTGTCTGTTTATCCATCTTTCTCTCTATCTCTCTGTTCATCTGTTTGTCTGTCTTCTTGTTTCTCTGTGTTCCCGTCAGTCTGTCTGTCTGTCGGTCTGGCTTTTTCACAATTGCAAGAAATAATTTACCATGAAAACTAATGCCATTTAATGCAAAATAATAAAAAATACTCGTTACAACAGAGGTACTAATTTTTCTATGCCTATCAAAACAGCAGAAATAAATAAAATAAAATAAATAAGGCTAATTCCATGTTTTCTGTGGCCCGTCTTTCTTAGTAGCATATACAACACTATTTTTCCCTAACAAATTTCCAACACATTGAAGAAAAAGATATAGATAATAATTTGCCACTAACAAGACAAATACCTTTACCTAATAATAATATCTCAGTTTTTTGCCAGACATTAGTTTGAAATTAGTTTGAAAGGGCACGTTTGAAATAGCCAGAATTTTACTTTATTTTATATATTTTATACAGAGGGACAATATTAAGGAAATGTTCTTCATTATGTAATTCTGGATTATAATTTAGATATAATGCTTTGATTACATAGTATATCATAACCGTGAGTGAGATATCACTGATATTAAAAATGAAGGACCGATTACCATCATTTTTACATGTTGTAATAATTTTATGGCCAGCCGGCATACAAGGCCAGTGCCAGGTCATAAATACTTATCTTGGATCAGACACCCAGGTATAGCCAAGTACCCATCAGCACAGGCCTGTAACTAAATAAAATACTTATCTAGATACAGTAAAATCCCTCTCATCCGGCATTCGAGTATCCGGCAGCTTCAAGTATCCGGCACATTTTTCCCCGAGCCTTAAAATCAATAAAAAATCAATGTGTACTCATAAAATCGATTAAAATTCCCGCGCGAGGCATACTTTGTCCCCTCGCCACCAGAGTGCACTGCTTCGCGCCACCCACGGCCCACTGCACTGTGTTTACTCAGTGACTCAGTCCTGCGTGTGCACTGTTTATCGCCTGATGCCTTCATCATGTCTAGAGTTGTAGAAAAGAGGGAGCGTGTTGTGCTTACACTTAAGCAGAAGGTAGACACTTGTCGACAATTTGAGAGAGGTGAAAGCAGACAGCAACTAATGGCAGAATATGGTGTGGGCTCATCAACTATTTATGACATTAAATCCCAAACGAAAAAGTTGCGGGATTACATGAAAGCCACCGACACCACAAAGGCAGCGGAAAATCGTCACACACTGCAGTATCATCGTGGTGAAATGATGGACAAAGTGTTACACGAGTGGTTCAGCTTGAAAAGATCATAAGGAGTCACGATTACAGGCCCAATGCTACAACTGTGTTGGTGAGTGTGAGGTGGCAGCGAGGGTGGCGACAGCGCGTGTGGTGATGCGCGGCGCGGCGATCAGCTGATCTTTGTTATGGTAAGATGCATGAGTGTAGGGTGGTGATTGTGGACATAATTTCACTTCTATTCAAGTATCCGGCATGTCGGCGGTCCCGTTGATGCCGGATAAGAGGAATTTTACTGTACTGGGTGGAATGTCTGCCAGGAGGCACATGCTGGAAACATTGCGTCTCCCAACACCTCACATAATTCACACGGTCAATCTCCTAACTTGTTACGATGCATGCTGGAAATGTGGGCACTGCCATATTATCATTATTTACAAGATATTGGGAACACCCATAATTTGGTTACAATATTAATGTCACTAGCCTTCAGCTTCAACTATAATCAAAAGGATTTAGGGATAAAGGACTCTAGCACACTTGCAGTGTGCAGAATGCCAACAACACCGGGACTGAATGAGTACTGTACATTTTGGTGTATAAGACGACGCTTGAATCTAAAAAATGGGGTCATCCTATACGCCAGATACAAAACAGTTCCCTTTAATGTGCCACAACACAGCACCCCAGCACTCCTGCCATGGCTGAAGTGCTCTTTTGCAGGCCCCACTCTGTGTGAAATGCCATCTGTTTTTCTTAAAACAGCATTCAAATACAAAATAGATATAGCATAAAACTCAGAATACTTTATTTTAATGGTAGAATCACAGTCATATAAAGCATGTGGTGGTTTCACTAAGTATGAATGTTACACATTGCCAATTTCAAAGCTAAAAAATTTAATGATGAGGCTAACCTACTCTGGATTACTGAGCGGCTAACCTGCTCTGGATTACTGAGCGGCTAACCTGCTCTGGATTACTGCACACTTCACAAGATCAAAATGTGATGCACACACACCCAGGCCAGGGGCTCTGGCAGGCAGGCCACTCCATGGATAGCAGCCCCGATGGGGCTTAACAAAAATGTTAAATTAAGAAAGCTAATGGCACATAATGTTTTGTAAAGACAAACTGTAGCTTTGTTACAGTTCTAAACACGTACAGGTCTTTTTTTTTATATCAGGCCAGCAATCCCACACAGGATATCACAGACAAATTACAACACACACACACACACACACACACACACTGCCATTTATTGCTATTAAATACTGACATTTGGAATAAGCTTTTGTCAAACACACACACACACACACACACACACACACACACACACACACACAGCCATCATCACAGTGTAGCTGGTCCAGATGACAGGACAGTCCTGGTGAAGGGGACAGTCCACTGAAGAGCTAACCTACATCCAGGGTCTTCAATAGGCAATGTGGTGTGTACAGTGGCACCACAATTATCATATTGTAATTTCAAGGTGCTCAAAATAAATGTAAAATTACTTGAAATTTTTCTCTCACACTCAGGGTATTTAAGTCCCCTCACAAGAAACATTTCAATTTACCACAAACAAGAAATCCACCCACTCTGCCTCTGAGCCGGCAGGTGCTGTCACAACATAATACTCTACTTACTATGTTTTAAAAAATTATGCCCATTTTTTGATGGCGGACTTCCCTCACTGTTTTCAGCACAACACCTGAAGGAAATGCAAGCACTAGCGGAGGGTTGCTAGGATTGTCATTCCTGCAAGGCTGTGATCATGACATCATATCTGTGATCTAAATTAAATGAGATTTTTCAGAAGAGATTTCCTTTTCTCAAGACTTTTGTTATCTGCATTGTTTTTTTTCATAATAATTTACTAAATACATAAATGCTGAAATATTTCAACAAAGTAATCAGCATGGCTATGCAAATGTGCCACATCAAGGAACAAATACACAATTTTTTGCACATTCTACAAGACAAAAAAAAAAAAAAAAAAAAAAAAAAAAAAAAAAAAAAAAAAGTGTTGAGGGAGAGACAAGCTTAGTACTCAGTGGGTGAGGGACAGTAGGCACTGGGTGGGATGATAAACTTAGTGCTTACTGGGTGGAAAGGACAAACTTGGTACTCACTGGACAGTAATTGTGGTGGGGGAGGGATAATGCTTTGTTCTCATTGGTGGGAAGGGGGGGAATGGCAGGCACAGGGTGGGGGGGACTAATGGTGGAGCATACACCACACTCAATCTTGCAGGGGAATTGTAGCATCTGTGGTCACAGTGAGGCAACACCCCTGCCATTGCTGCGTCTGGTTTGCTGAGGCATCTCATCTGAGTGTGATATAGGCAGGTTATCCCTTACTGATCAAACTGTACTTTAATGCAAGGACAACTGTATACTTACTCTCAATAAAATTTTCATGGACTCAAGCTCCTGCCAGTTACACTTCGTCCAGTGTGCAGCCAGTTGAACTCTGCTGTCCCTGATTGTTAGTCCACTTGTACAAGATGCCTTCTGCAGAGGTTGTCTGGCCAGTTGTTGTTTTATTTAGTGGAGTTTCTGTGAAAGGGGTTCTTTTGTCATTTTCAACAGTATGTGATAAATTGTGTGTGTGTGTGTGTGTGTGTGTGTGTGTGTGTGTGTGTGTGTGTGTGTGTGTGTGTGTGTGTGTGTGTGTGTGTGTGTGTTTTGTGGCAAATACCTATGTTGAATGCAAGGATCAACCAGTCAGGATGTATCTATGACCTACTGCTGTGTAAGTACTATTATATGAGTACCTAATCACTACTAACACACACACACACACACACACACACACACACACACACACACACACACACACACACACCAACAGTTTCTGTCTTGCACACACCCTCTACACAGAACTGATCCACCACTCTCAAGTTCCACTCATCTGGCACTTGGCCTCGCCTCACCTTGCCTCGCCTCCACCTCAGATGCAGCTTTGCCACTCTTTAGCAGCTGATTTCTCCACCTCCTCCCTACCAATTCTTCTCTGTGCAAACACTCTTCATTCACCTGCTCCCATACTTATACTGGGTACTGTTGCTTCTCTTACTGTCTTCTCATTTTTTAGTAAGTTTTCAATTCTTTGCAATTTTTTATTTTATTTTCAGGCTTTTAAAACATACCAATGTCCTTAAAGAGAATATATGATGTTAGAATAAAGAATACAGCAAACCTAATACAATCCTGTACATGAATAAACAGGTAAATACAGTACTTACCTGATTTACCAAAAAGATGAAATGACTTCTATTTGAATATCACTGCCACCACTATCACCACCATCAAAAGAAAATAAGATCCCATCGCCAATGTGTTCTTTAACTTTGGAGGTGGTGGTGGTGGTTCCATGCAGGTGGGCAGTTCTTTGGGACCATATAATATGATGTCCAATGTGACAGTGGGACAGCCTTTGGGATATGTGAGGGTCCAGCGGGAGGTGCCATGAGCCCCTAAACTATGGCTCTGCAGGCCTGGTGGGTTTGTGTCTTTCTTGCACTTCTCCTTGCATAATCCATTTTCAAAGCCAAACTCAGTAGTTGAGGTATCATTCTTTATCTTTGCAAATACAAGCAGCTCATACCAGGTGTCATCATGGGGGAAACATCTGTTCTCTGCAGGAAACCAGGCAGTGTATTCAATGCCATCTGTTCCTATCACTTTAACAGTAATGCCCTCAAAACTGCTCTCTGTCTTCATATACAGGTTGAGGCTGACAATGTGACTTTGTACTTTTTTGTTAGAGATGCTGCGTAATTCTCCTTCTTCCACGACTACATCAGCAGCATCACAGTCCTCCTGGGCCAGAGTAGGGGTGGGGAAGCCTCCAAGGCTCAATGACAACAACAGTACCAATGGCAGCAGCAGAAGTCTTGCCACGGCTGCTGACCTGTCCCTGGGTGTGCCGGTCTTCATGGTTGTTCCACTTAGGTAACCATGTCTCTTTTATGTTCAGTAATTCAGAATTAACTCCCAGAAGGTTGCTCTTCATTAAGCAACAAAGTTGCTTAATGCACAGCACCACACCACAGCAATTGCACCACAGCAATGCAGGTGGTGATGGCCCGAGTGCCTGCTGTCTGTGTGTCAGCCACGCTCATCTGTGGAGTAAAGGAACAACTCTTTGAAAGACATATGGCAAAACTAATTCTGTTCTTTGAAAGACACATGGCAGAAATAATTATGTTCTTTGAGAGACAGGTGTTAGAAATACAGCCATCCCTCTTTATCCACGAGAGTCAGGTAACAGCGATGAAAGAGTCACCCCTCGTTATCCACGGGGGTCAGGTAACAGAAATGAATAAAGAAAAAAAGCAATGAACACTGATAAGCTTCCTCTCACTGCCTCCTCTGTTGATCTGAATTTGTATTTGGCAGCAATCTGTGTAAACGTGAAACAGAAACTGAAACCGTGGTTAATGAGGGATGACTAATTCTGTTCTTTGAAAGGCAAGTGGCAGTAAAGTCAAACATCAGCTTTTGAACACCTTTTAACAAATAAGTTCACAGAATTTCATAAACTCATAGCTGTGTGGGTTGCCACACAATAATAGGATTGGTGAACAAGCCAGTGAGCGGCACAGCATCACAGTGCACATCAGTCATGCCACGGCCCCTGCTCAGTGATAACCCACTCCAAATGTTCCTTTATTCTGACAGTATTTGTTTCTTTTATGTACTTTAATATTCCATAAGCCACCATGGGACCTAAGAACCTGAATGAAGTGTACAGGTGAAAAGAAAAATACCAAAAACATCAATAAATGTAAAGAAAGAGATGAGATGGAAGCATGAAAATGGTGTTTGTGTCTCAGATCATGTTTTCCACTTCAGCTTAGCTGAGTGAATCACAGGCAAAATCTGCTAGTAAGAAGCAGGAAACCCAAGAGCTAAGAGAAAAACAAAGTAGTGTTGTAAAGTCTGTATAAGCAATCACGTGGGACCCAGGAACACTTAATACATTGTCACATCACAACATTTTAAAAGTGATTCCTATGAGACAAACAGTTGCAGTCCCAGAACATTTTGTAAAATGTCTGGATATTAAGAAAATACCACTAGAAGACAGTTAACAGGTGCAACAGAAACTCCTTGAGGAACAGAATAGAGGGATAACATCTAGGCCACAGTTTCCCATCTGATGAGCACACATAAAATTGCAAGACACTCCATGTGTACAGAAGGGATTAATTCTTGGTGCTTTTATAAGAAAGCTGTAGCTGGGAGGAAACAAACACCTTGTAACAACATGAGGGTGCAAGTTTCTTGTAAGAACATGAAGGTGAAAGTTTACTTTTCACTCAGTGAACTGAAATTTGTTCCTGGAATCTGTACTGACGTGACTGAGCCTACTCTTTTCTCATCACGGTCAAAAGGGACAACAAAACACAAATGAATCATTTCACAGCAATCTAAACAAACACTGCACGAACACAGAGTTTCACGGTGGTCTTACAACGCTCGGCTTTCACACGACCATCTCGGAACACGACACAAGATGCAGCACAAGTTACTTGAGCTACAAGATCTTAGGAGGGATTCCAGAATGTGGAGCGGAGATCAAACTAGGAAAGTCAATGGAAAATTAATATCCTTTCTATGGAATAAAAGACTAAAGGCTAAGGCTAAGATGCAGGAGGAAAATTTTGAGGAATGTGGGGTCATAGTACAGGCATGAACATTTTCCACTTTTATTTCTTCCTTTCTTTCTTTAGCTACAAAATAATTCATGCATAGTGTACCTGACAAAATTTTGAAGTAATCTTCATACATGGAAAAAAACAACAACCAGGATTACTATTACTACTCATGCACAGTTACGGTTAATTTTCAGTTTTGCGCAACCAATGATTTTCTAAAGTGTTTGATGTCCTCCAGGTGTTGCAGTTAGTGAACTGACTGATTACCCACCTCTTTACTGTCACAAATGTGTAATTTTTGAGGTTATGCCTTCAGGTTTTGCCTACACCTCAGCCCCAACAATCTTGGGGGCCGGTGGAAAATCAGGGTTTTTGGGTGGCGGAACACATAATCGAGTAATGTGCATTGCAGAAGAGGTGGGCAGTGGGGGCGGGGGCAGTTGGGAGCATTGGTTATCGTGAGGCGCACAGGAAGTGTTCCCGGGGCTCAGTGTGTGATGGGAGCCGTGCTGTTCATGCAATTTGTGGACGTGGCTCTGGGAGGCACCTCTGATTTCAATGCAGATTTGTGAGTTAATAAAAGGGGGCGGTCTAAAACTTTTACTTTTACAGACGTACACTACAGGAAGTACACTACATCATGTCAGTGTCAAGTCATGATTTCCAAACTACCCTCCTACGGTTTCTATCCTTCTCTCTGTAACTTCATCTCAAGTTTCCTTTCTGACCGTTCTATTGCTGCTGTGGTAGACGGTCACTGTGCAAATTATTTCCACTACCATACCACTTTATATCACGTGAGGCAGGTTGGCGCCACAAATCCAGAAAGGTCACGGTGGTATGCGACAATCTGCTCACAAACTTTTCCGACAGACTCATCCACCAATTCTGTCTTTTCAGCAATATTTCATAAGTTAATTACTCATACCCTATACGTGCTATGTTATATTCTCATTCCTGGTTCCCTGAGAGGAAGCTGAGGCGGCACAATACTCGACGTGTCCTATAAAAAGAAACAAACTTGCAACACAACACAGGCGTCAACACTTTAGGCGTTCCTGAATGATACTGGTACTGTCAGGGCTGGGCGTCTCGCTCTCCCGTATCGCTTCTAAACAAGGCGACACAATATAAACTGTAAAAGAAATGTTTATCATTATATCGTTTTGTATTATGATTTAGATATAATAATGCTTTAGTGTATTATTATCATAGCCATGTATAAAATATTACTCATATTAAAAATAAACGATTTTCATTAGTCCTACATATTGTGATAGTTTGTAAATTATCATTACATTGATGTTAATTTTGAAATGAGTTATATAAATAGCCTTGTAAAAAGACTGAGAGAGAGAGAGAGAGAGAGAGAGAGAGAGAGAGAGAGAGAGAGAGGGGAATGGTAAAATCCCATATTGAAAATAGTTAAGGAGGTAAAATAAGGGAACCTAATAAATATAAAATTGAAAATAAATAAAGAAAGAAAGAAAGAAAGAAAGAAAGAAAGGTGAAAAGAAAGGAAGACTGAACAATGATAAAGAAAATTAAATAAACGAAAACTGACGAAGAGAGAGAGAGAGAGAGAGAGAGAGAGAGAGAGAGCGTACTGATCTGAAAAAAAACGAAAAAAGAAAGAATCAAGGTTATTAAACATTAAAATGAAAAAAAAATATATATATTGCTAATTTTTTTTTACATTTCCCTGAAAAAAAAAGATTAATAAATAAGTAGATAAATAAAAATACTCAGATAAGGGAAAACTAAACTAAATATGACAAAAAAAAGGCAGGAAAAAGAACGACCAGTCTCTAATAAAACAACAGCAACAACAATAATAATTATGCAAAGAAAAAAAAACAAAAAAAAAAAAAACGAGATGAAAGAGCAGGATGGAGCGGATCACGGAGGTCTTGGTTGAGCTGAGCTGTGGGCGTGAACTGAAGTCAGGTGAACCCCTCCGCCCGCGAGGAAGGGTCGCGCCTACCAACATACGGTCAGGTCAGGTCAGGTCATGCTGGGACCGAGGCGCTAAGCTGATAATAACAGTGTTTACAGTCACTTGGTACTGGGGCGGTCGGTGCTCAAGACAGGTAGGCCTAATTGGAAATAGGCCTCTTGGTGCTCGAAACACGTGATGCCCAAAATGCAGCATGTGGATCTGTGCACACCAATATAACGTCCACCAGGCCATCCACTGCTTCTCAACCACATCCCTTCACCCGCTTAACCCAACCACCCGTCCCATCCACTAACCCACCCACCCACACATCAAGCCGCTGACTCCCACTCATCCACCCTCTCATCCACCTTCTCACCACCCACTGACCCCCCCTCATCCATCTGTTTACCCACACTTCCACCTACAACCCATTCATGCATCTATCCACTCACTTTTCCATTCACATATCAGTCCATCTATCCACACATCATTGCATCCAGCCATCCACACATCCCTTCATACATTTACTCTCGTCTATCCACACACCAATTCATCCACCCATTCACGCAACAGTCTACTCGTCCACAAATCACTCCACCCATTATACCCTTCCATGCACATCCATACTTAATCCACTCAGAGAGAGAGAGAGAGAGAGAGAGAGAGAGAGAGAGAGAGAGAGGGGGGTGTTAGAGTTGAGGAAGGACATCGAGGCAAAGGGACGTACAAAATAAACAAAAAACACGAAGACAAATAAATAAATAAATAAATAAATAAATAAATAAACTAAACCCCTCCAACTACCCCACAATTCAAACTAAGCGGTATTTCCTTAGCGAGACTCGGTGCAAAAATAAATAAATAAATTTATAAAAATAAATAATAAATAAATAAGTAAATAAATCATATAAATAAATAAATAAATAAAAAAAGATAAGAATATTAATGAACAAACACCAAGTTAAGAGCAAACCCTAAGACAAATTAATAAATAGATAAATAAATAAAATATTTCAAGCCTCCCACATTTCAAAATAAGCACGTATTTATACAGTGGGTTGATAAAAAAAAGAAAAAAAACAGAAAGAATAATTAATGAAAAGCCCGAAGGAAATAAATAAATACATAAACTATATACCCTTGCAAACTTCTCACAATTCAAAATAAGCGCGTATCTCCCCAGTGAGTCTCGATACCAAAACAACAAAAACAGAAAACAATTAATGAACAAACCTAAGACAAATAAATAAATAAAATAAACCTCTCTAACCCCTACAACCCTCCCACAATTCAAAATAAGCGCGTATCTCCCTAGTGAGTCTTGTTGCCAAAACGCTTTAGAGCCTCAGACCGCATGGCGACATTTTGGTGCCGAGAGTGACAGACGCTTGCCGCCATTACGCCTCCAGCGGCCCCGCCAAGCACCACATCTCCTCGCAACCCGCCACACCGCCCGTATTACACCTCACACCTCGCTTCTGCCGGTAACCAGGTAAAGTTAAGACCCTGGGGAACAAATAGGGGTAGGAAGTAATGGCGTGGGTCGTGAAATGAGAGCGTGAGAGGCTTAACAAGTGGCCGGTGTGGTCAGGTGAGAGAGGGATTATTGTGATACACTTATTCCTTTGTGAGTTTATTTCCTTTTTTCTCCCACTTCCCCGTAACTCACGTGCCTTAAATTTCGTGTACTGATTTGCCACTAATGCAATTATAACCCACGGTATTATGACCTAAATAGCTCCTGTAGCTTATGAGATATAGAAGATAATGTGAATAGACGTGTTGTTTTATCTATCTACTAATTTTTCTTCTACTTCCCTTTAACCCACACGGCTCAAACGTCGTGCACTCATCCCTCACTCACGCACCCACAACCCACGCCACCACCACCTGAGTAACTCTCGTAGTTAATGAGTTACGAGAAATAATGACCGAAGATGTGGTTATTTTTCACCATCCTCATTTTTTCTCCCATTTTCACTTATCTCATGTGACTCAGATTTCGTGCACTTATCCGCCGTTTGTGCAGGTCTAACCCACGCCACCTTGACCTAAATAGCCCCAGTAATTAGTGGGTTATAAGAGGTTGTAGGCAGAAGACGTTATTTTACCCCATTCGTTACTCGCAAATTTTTGTTTCTCTCTTCCTCATCACACTTCACGTGCCTATCATTCACTTGCGCTCTTGTGACCCACGCCACTTACACTTAAATACCACCGCTATTTAATGAGATACGTGGAATAACAACAAAAATACCTCATCCTTTTTTTTTTTTCCTCCAATCTTCCTTCGTCCCTTACTCATCAGATTTTAATAACCCACACCACTTTTACTTAAATACCTCGAGAATTTAATGAGATATGGGGAATAATAAGAAAGACGTCTATCTATCCATCTATCTATCTATTTATATTTGATCTCGCCAAATCCTACCTTCATTTCATCACATTTAGGAGATAAAGCCATTTCCTGAACTCCCCCCCCTCCCATAGGCTCATATCAGGCGGGAGTGGACTGGGGAAGGGGTGAGGGTGGGGGAGTCAGGCTGGGACATGTACTGTACTGGTAGTAGTTGAAGTAATAACATGAAATAGTAACTGGTAGGCTGATAGTAAATAGTAAACGTAAATATTTGTAGGTTTTAGTGAATTTATTGTGTACCGTGAATGCATGTAGGTAAGAATTGATAGGCTAATAGTAAGAATAGTATATAAGTTGAAATTAATGAGCGGAGTACCTAGAGGGATATTAAACCGTGTGTGTGTGTGTGTGTGTGTCTCAAAAGGGTGAAATAGTGCGGTCTTGTGGGTGAAACATGAAAGAAATGTGTTGCGGGAGTTCAGTGTGCGAATTACAAAGATATGCAGTGAGTTTTAATATATACGAGATTTGTTTTGATTTTCCATTGTTTTTTTTTTTTTTTTTTTTTGTTATTTTGTTCTTTGTGTGTGTGTGTGTGTGTGTGTGTGCTGCAGGAGGAAGAAAACATGATCTGCTTTCTAATATTGGGTTAATTTTTAGTGTTTTGTGTTAATTTTTATTGTAAGAAGGTTTATTATATATTTTTTTATTGTTTTCTGAGTCAGTGTTGCAATGAGGAAGAAAACGTGAACAAAACAGGAAAAAAACGTGATGTGGATTCTGATGCTGGGTTATTTTCTAGTATATCTTATTAGTTTTTATTTTAAGTTTATTATACATATTTTTTTTATTACTGGGTCAAAATGATGCAATAGAAGAAAGAAAACATGAATGAGACAGGAAAGAAACATGACTAGCCCTTCATATTGGATTAATTTCTATAGTATGTAGGATTAATCTTCATTTCTATCAAGATATTGCAATTAAGAAAGAAATGTGAACAAAAGAGACATCGTGTGGCTGATGATGTTGCTGTAATCTTGAGCTCTTAATGTCGGTTTGCATTGTAGTGAAGCTTGATGCATTCTTTCTGTTATTCCTTTTTGTCGGTTTTCGTTGTAGTGAAGTTTGATGCGTTTTTTTCCATTATGCCTTTGTCAGTTTTCTTTGTAGTGAAGCTTGATGCATTTTTCCACGATTCCCTCGTCAGTTTTCATTGTAGTGAAGTTTGACGCTTTGTTCCGTTATTCCCTAGTCACTTCTCGTTGTGGCGAAGTTTGATGCATTTTTCCACTGTCATTCGTTCATCTCTGGGCCTCGGTGGTGCTGCAGGAAGGAAACAGGAAGGAGACACGATGGGGGTGACAATGCTGTATCAATCTTGAGTCCTTATATTCAGCGTTTGTGTCAGCTTGGTTCATTTGTCCGTTGTTGTGTCTGAGCCGAGCCGTTGCAGCGGAGGAAGGAACGTGTGGAACAGGATGGCATTGTGTCTTGTGTCTTTTTTATGAGGATTTCTTTGTTTCCTGTACAGGAGGTCTGTTATAATTTTTGTATTGCCTGTGGGTGGAAATGTTGCAGTGGAGGAAGGAAGTGGAAAGATTTGTTGTGCGTCTTTTCATGGATCTCGTGAAGAACCACCACCCCAGTTTTACCATCCGAAGATCCACCACCCCAGTTTTACCCGCATGAAAATCCACTTACTCACGTGAAGGTGTGGTTGTCCAGATTTTCCCTAGTGAAGATCCGCACATGAATTGGCTTCTTTCTCATTCTTTTATTATCATAACTTGGTAACACATAACAGTGTATTGCTTAGAGGAACACATTGTAAGGAAGCGTAGAAGTCCTGTTTGTATTCTTGCCTTATTATTTTTTATTTATTTATTTTTTTTGTGTTAATCGACCTCTACTAAAGGATGCTGGTGTGCTGTATGGCGACACGGGCTTTCAAAAGGATGCTGTGGAAAGAGATCATGTCACTTGAATTATTGGAGGTGTGAGTTTAAGAAATCGTGTTTGCGTTCGTGTATTTTCTTTATGTAAGCTTTGTTTGTTCCAGTAAGATTTGATAGTCTGTGTATGTACTCTGGTTCTCCTGTCCACAAAGTTAGCAATGATTAACATTACTGTGAATGTGTCCGATGCCTTGAAGACCACGGTACACCCTCCACTCGTCACTGTGGAAGATTTCATTTATTTATTTATTTATTTACTTACTTATTTATTTATTTATGTATTTATTTATTTACGTATTTATTTATTTTTTTTATGTATGAAGGACACTGACCAAGAGCAACAAAATCCAATAAAAAAAAAAAAGCCTACTGAGATGCCAGTCCTCAAATAGGGTCCTAAGTGGTATTAAAAAATTGAAGGATAAGTGTATTGAAACCTCCCTCTTGAAGGAGTTTGTCATAGGAAGGTGCAAATACAGAAGCAGGTGAGGGGTTCCAGAGTTTACCAGAGAAAGGGATAAATGAATGAGAATACTGGTTAGCTCTTACACTAGAGAGGTGGACAGAATAGGGGTGAGAGAAAGATGAAAGCCATGTGCAGCGAGGCCATTGGAGGAGGGGAGGCATGCAGTTAGCAAGATCAGAAGAGCAGTTAGCATGAAAATAGTGGTAGAAGATGAACTTTGGACAGACCACTCCCTGCACAATAGGTAGAAGTGGAGCAGCATTTCTCTCCTTGACAATTTCTAGGAATCAAGCGAAGCCGTCTAATTTTAGTATTTGGTTTGGTTGAAGCATCCTCACCTGGACTGAATTGAAGCATCCTCGTGAAGCCGCTCTCGCCCAAATGAAGGTCTGCCACCACAAGTGTAGCTGGGGTGGCAATCTTCATGGGATCCCTTTTCATATATATTATTTAGAAGGGTTCTTTGTTATAGTCTTTTATGAATGGAGGTTTATTACAGTGTTTCTATTGGCTCTGGATCACAGTGTTGCAATACGGAATGAAGCGGGAAAGATATTTTTATTATTTTTTTTATTATTTTATTTATTGATTTATTTTTTCTTCACATACAGGAGGTTAATTACACTTCTTACCTGGCCAACTCAGCTGATAGGGCTACCAATTAGTCACACCCTGGCTGTAGTTAGCGGTCCATTTGACAGCAAGGGACGCGCCAGCCAATATCGGTAACCACTTGAACTAATTTAGCTAACTTTTTTCACCTTTGGGGTCAGAATGTTGCAGTAGAGAAAGGAATGGGAAGGAGAAATGACAAGCCTTCTCAGATTGTTTTTTTTTTTTTTTTTTTTTTTTTTTTTTTTAGTTCCTGTATCAAAAAGGTCCATTGTCTCTAATAAAGTCAAAATATTGCAATGAAACTTGAATGAAACAGAAAATCTTGGATTAATTATTAGTTGTAGAAGCTTATTTACTTATTTATTTATTTATTTATTTATTTATTTATTTTATTTTATTTTTATTTTTTTTTTTGCCATAGAGAAAGAAATATCAATGAAACGGGAAGAAAAAGTTGACGTACTTTCTCAAATTGGGTTGATATTTTCAAGTTTTCGTATCAGAAAGGATTCATCGCGTTTTTCCATCATATCTTTAATTAAGTCGCCCCAGTCATAACTTTGCAGTGGAGAAAGAAACAGAAAAGAAACAGAAAGGTATCGTGATGTGCCGTGTCAGGTCGGATTGATTATAGACACATTTCTCATTAGATTTTTGAAGGGTTGGTTATGTTTTGCTTTTTCCTCGCACTTCAAGATGGAGGGATCACCACGGTTTTATTTTTTGGGGGGAGGGAAAGGAATCGATAAAATTGCAAAATATTTGGAAAAGTTCTTAGTGCAGAGCTGGGAAAACAGGCAGAGGAAAGCTGAAGGAAAGTGACCAAAAAAGACAGGAAAGTTTGAAATAACCAAAAAAAAAAAAAGAAGAGGAAATTTGAAGAAATGTGGCCAAAAAAGATAAGGAAATTTGAAAAGTGACCAAAAAAGACAGGAAATTTGAAAACTGACCAAAATAGACAGGAAATTTGAAGTGACCCCAAAAAGACAGGAAAATTGAAGAAGTGACCCAAAAAAGACAGGAAAATTGAAGAAGTGACCAAAAAAGACAGGAAAATTGAAGAAGTGACCCAAAAAAGACAGAAAAATTGAAGAAGTGACCAAAAAAGACAGGAAAATTGAAGAAGTGACCCAAAAAAGACAGGAAAATTGAAGAAGTGACCAAAAAAGACAGGAAAATTGAAGTGACCAAAAAAGACAGGAAAATTGAAGTGACCCAAAAAAGACTGGAAAATTGAAGTGACAAAAAAAAAACAGGAATAATTGAAGAAGTGACCAAAAAAGACAGGAAATTTAAGAAAACCAACAAAAAAAAACAGGAAAATTTAAGTGGGCAAAAAAAACAGGAAATTTAAGAAAACTGACCAAAAAAAAGGAGATTTGAAGAAGTGACCAAAAAAAACAGGAAAATTTGAAGAAGGGACCAAAAAAAGACTAAGAAATTTAAGAAAACTGACAAAAAAAGAAATTTGAAAAGTAAAAAAAAAAATAAAGAAAAATTGAAGTGATGAGTTAATGATAGTAGTAGTTTGGAGAACCTGTAGTGATAAAAAGCAAAAGAGGTCACAAGAAAAGGAAAAAAAAAGAAGTATTGCAGTGGAGAAAGAAACAGGAAGGAAGAGTGATAAGATTAACAATATTAGTTTAATTATCACTTTCCTTTTCATTTTCACATTGCAAGGTTTGACATTTTTTTTTATTATTTTTATTTATTTATTTATTTACTTATTTATTTATTTATTGATTTGTTGTTTTAAGTCTTGTGGGTGTTAGTGTTGCAGTGGACGAAGAGACGTGTACACAACAGGAAAGAAACGTACCGTGCTTTCTCTTACTCGATGTATTACGAGGCTTTCTAGTCGGCTTTCATACCTAGGAAGTGTCATTGTTGTTTTGTTATTGTACCTTTGTCTCCTGTTGGTCAGTGTTGCAATGGAGAGAGAGAGAGGGGGGGTGGTGAATGAAGCAAACATACCACCATCACTTAGTATCTCTGCCATTTTGTTGTTATTTCTATTGTTCTGTTGTCTGTTGCAGTGGAGAGAGAGAGAGAGAGAGAGAGAGAGAGAGAGAGAGAGAGAGAGAGAGAGAGAGAGAGAGAGAGAGAGAAGCAAACAAACAAATCACCATCACTGCACCTTTTCTTCTGCGACCAAACATGATACATGATACATATTTGGTAGTTTTCACATCACAGAGACCTGTCAACGTCTGTCACTCCCAAGACAAAGAGTGAGACAGGAAATGCTTGCTGAATCAGGAAAGAAATTAGAGAGATGAGATTGTTGGTGATATTTTTGCTGCTCATCAGTGAATGCCCATTTGTGAAAGAATAGCAGGGGAGACATGCTGACATCTTACGTCACTTGTAAGATGGAGGGCAAAGCAGGAGGAACTTGCCGAAACAGGAAAGAAATGACTAAATGAGGTCCTTGTTGGTTTTATTGATGGCTGTTAATGAAAGAGTTGTGTGGGCGACATCCTCAGTCACTTGCAGGATAAGATAGAGAGCAAAGCAGGAAAATTTTACAGAAACAGGAAAGAAATGAGATCCTTGTTGGTTTTCTTGCTGGCTGATAATGAAAGACTTGTGTGGGTGACATCTTTCACTCATAGGATAAGATAAAGAGCAAACCAGGATAAGCTTGCCAAAACAGGAAAGAAATGAGACCCTTGTTTATTTTCTTAGAACTTAACAAAGATTCAACAAAGAAATCTTGACGCACTCCCAGGAACTTGATGAAACAGGAAAGAAATGAGAAACACATAAGACCCTATTTCATTTTAACAACACTTTTCTTCATTTTCTTTTTTCTTTACTTGTTTCTTTATTTCTTTCTTGCTTTCTCTCCTCCCATCCTTTGTCTATGAATCAAAACAGCTTGGCTACACAGAAATACACTTCACAATACTTCTAATTACATGTATTTTGAGTCACTGTTAATAATTCTAATCATATGTAGTAGTCTCTCTCTCTCTCTCTCTCTCTCTCTCTCTCTCTCTCTCTCTCTCTCTCTCTCTCTCTCTCTCTCTCTCTCTCTCTCTCTCTCTCTCTCTCTCTCTCTCTCTAGCTATTTTTGTTAATCAGCTTTCTTTTATGTTATATTTGTCTTATCTGTATTTGTATTAATCACACACACACACACACACACACACACACACACACACACACACACACACACACACACACACACACACACACACACACACAGCTTCCAAATCTTATCATGCTTAGTAATACAAATTCCCAGCTATCACCACCTGCAGGAGATAGGGATGTGTTGAGTCCTCTTTGCGTGTGTGTGTGTGTGTGTGTGTGTGTGTCAGTCAGTGAAGTGCATAGGGGAGAGGTAAACCGCTTTTTGGAAGATGTGTTTGGAAGTCTTTTTTTATTTTTTTTATAGGATTTTTAAGTGTTTTTATAGTCCTCTGTTTTGTTTTGTTTATTTATTTATTGGTCTTAGCAGGAGAGGTCACGATAAATGGCAGGAGAGATCAAGATTTAACAGGTTTTGTGGGAGGAAATGTATTGAATTGTGCGTTGTTTATGTTTGCTTTGAAATTTGAGTTTTATTGGGAGAATTGGATTAGTAAGTGTTTGTTTGTTTGTTTGTTTTCTCCAGTGTTTATTTGTTTTTTATTTATTTATTTTTCATTTATTTTAGCAGGAGAGGTTGAGATAAACAGGTCTTTTGTTTAAGTTTGCTGTTTGGAGTTAAAGTATTTATAAGTGTTTTTCCTTTGTTTCTGTATTTATTTATTTATTTATTTATTCATGTTGACAGGTTTTTGGGAGAAAGTAACCGTACTTTTCAATTTTTTTTTTTTTACATAGATTTGTTAATTGTTTCCCAGTTTTTTAGCATAGCGTTGTTGTTGTTGTTGTTGTTGTTGTTGTTGTTGTTGTTGTTGTTGTTGTTTTCTAGTGTTTACCTTAGAATCATAATTTTTTTTTCTAAGTTTTAGCATTGAATTGTTAATAATTTTTCCCCTTTTTAATTAATTAATTCATTCATTCATTCATTCATTCATTCATTCATTCATTCATTTATTTTTTGTTTTTATTTATTCTGGCATGTATTCAGTATTAGTAGTTCAAATAGGTTTCTCACACAACATTAGAGAACATGACAATTATTCTGTTCCTTACTTATTCCTTTATTTTTCTTGATTTATCCCCTTGGTGTATTAATTTGTCATTCATTTACTTATTCTTCCATTTATTTCACTTCACTGACCATCCTGGTGATCTATCCTTCAACTTTGCTATCCTCCACAACCTAGAGCAATTGGTGCAACACCCTACTCATATTCCTGACCGTCTTGGAGATACACCCAACATTCTTGACCTTTTCCTGATCTCTAATCCTTCTGCTTATGCTGTCACCCTTTCTTCTCCATTAGGCTCCTCCGATCACAATCTCATATCTGTATCTTTTCCTATCACTCCAATCCCTCCTTAGGATCCTCCTAAGTGAAGGTGCATCTGTCAATTTGCCTCTGCTAGTTGGGGGGACCTGAGGAGGTATTTTGCTGATTTTCCTTGGAATGACTACTGCTTCCGTGTCAGAGACCCATCTTTATGTGCCGAGCACATAACAGAGGTGATAGTGTCTGGTATGGAGGTGTACATTCCTCTTTTTTCTCTCACTCTGTTTCTATTAACAATGGTGTTCCTCAGGGTTCTGTCCTGTCACCCACTCTCTTCTTATTATTCATCAGTGACCTTCTAAACTTCTTGTCCTATCCACTCCTACGCTGATGATATCACCCTGCACTTTTCCTCTAACTGACTGTCTTCAGCCTCTCTCTCATCACCACAGTGTTGCATCTCTAGCTGTCTTTTACTGCTATTTTCATGCTAACTACTCTTTTGATCTTGCTAACTGCATGCTTCACTGCACAAGACTTTTTTCTCTCACCCCTATTCTGTCCACCTCTAATGCAAGAGTTAACCATTATTTTCTTTCATTCATTCCTTTCTCTGGTAAACTCTGGAACTCTCTGCCTGCTTCTGTATTTCCACCTTCTTATGATTTGAATTCCTTAAAGAGGCAGGTTTCAAGACACTTCAATTTTTGACTACCACTTTGGACCCTTTAATGGGACTGGCATCTCAGTGGGCTTTTTTTTTTGTTTATTGGAATTTTGTTGCCTTTGGCCAATGTCGCTCCTACATAAAAAAAAGAAACCTACTTTTTCATACTAAACCAACAAACACAATAAAACCTCTTAGTTAGAAGTAATTGAAGTCAGCAGCACTGGTGGTGAGGGTGCCTTGTGCTGCACTGTCCCCTGTGTCAAAGTAGAGGAGGTGGAGGACAAATGTGTGAGTTGGACAGCAGAACGTTCAAGGAGGATGTTTGTCAGGCTTGTGTGCCGTCTGTTTGTTTGTTTGTTTAAGTGTTTGTGTATGTGTTTGTTTAGTTAATTAGTTGTCTGCCTGTTTAGTTTATTTGGTTTTTTCATTCTTTATTATTTATTTATATATTTATTTATTTATTTATTTATTGTGTGTGTTGAAAGAGGAGAAAGAGAGAGAAAGGCAGAGAATAGAGAAATATTGTTAGCTGAGAGAGAGAGAGAGAGAGAGAGAGAGAGAGAGAGAGAGAGAGAGAGAGGAATATTTTTTCCTTGTTTTAATTTTCCTCGTGGATAACCAGTTGGTTCTGTGGCACATTGCTTACATCGTAACTTAGGCA
>NC_087190.1:12184103-12219103 GCF_035594125.1 Scylla paramamosain
GAGAGAGAGAGAGAGAGAGAGAGAGAGAGAATCACAACTACAACCACCACTTTCATTCTTACATCCACTTAACCATCCATACAAAACACCACCAAATACACCAAACACCTCCATCTATTTAATCACCCAAACAAGCTTAGAACCACCAACCTCCATCTCCACCCATCTAATCACCCAAACACTCCCTTAACGACACGCTGACATTGTTTGGCCTCCCACAGGTGACTGGCGAGCTGTCTAACAACGGTAACCCCATGCGACGCTTCATGCAGACCTTTGTACTGGCTCCACAGACACCCAAGAAGTACTATGTTCATAACGACATCTTCCGCTACCAGGACGAGGTGGGTCAGGGGGGCGGTGTAGGTGTTCAGGGAGAAGATTTTGGGTGGTGGTGTGTCTGGGGCTTTGTGGGCTGTGTGCGGGTGTTTTTTTTCGTAGGGGTGATGGAATATGTGGGGTGTGTCAAGCTTTTATTTGTTGTGTGTGTGTGTGTGTGTGTGTGTGTGTGTGTTGAGGTCTTGCAGTGGTTGTGTGTTGTTTGCAGTGTGTGTGTGTGTGATGCAGATGTAGCAGCATATAGATAATTGTATCTTATCTGTGTCTGCTTGTTTTGCGTCCATCAGTCTGTCTGTGTGTCTGTTGGTCAGTTTATCAGTCAGTCAGTCAGTCAGTTATTTAGCAGTATTAGTAAGTCAGTCAATAAGTTAGTTGGTCATTTAGTAAAACAGTCAGTCAGTCAGTCTTTTACTTCATTGAATCAGTCATATTCAGTCAGTCACACAGTGCTTTAAATACAAATAAAAAAGAATATACCTAATCAAAGCTAATTGGCTAAACACACACACACACACACACACACACACACACACACACACACACACACACACACACACACACACACACACACACACACACACACACACACACACACACACACACACACACACACCTTGCAATTCCCATAAACAGCAGGTAAGCTTCCAGACAACCTAATCAGGTGTACCCTAATTACCTGTGTGTCCTCAGGTGTTCAGCGATGAGGAGGGCGGGGAGGAGGCTGGCAGCGAAGGGGAGGAGGAGCTGGAGCCCCCACTCCCCACCCAGGGCTTCACCTCACCCCCTGCATCCACCACCCCCTCTGTCACCACCCTCAACGGGGCACCCCCATCCCCCGGAGCCTGAGGCAACCCCCCCGGCACCCGCCCCGGCCCCGGCACCGCCCCCGCCCCCCCACAGGTCCCTACGCCAGTCCCTGTAAGTGAAAATGTTCTTAAATCTTGTGACACTTATTAAGAAGGGTGATATTCGGAAGCACTCTAGTCTTTCACCGCAACTTTTTTCAAGGCCACGGAGATGATTAGCCATGTTCTCAAGAGTGTTTCTCATGTTAATAATGTAGAAACGTTGTTAATCTATCACTGTAATCACAATAACACTCTTAAAACCCATGTAAACTTTATTCTGAAATGCTTTGCTCTCTCATGACGACTGTTTTCAGAGGCCACAGAGTTGTTTAGCCAAGTTCTCATGAGTGCTTTTCTTGTTAATTATGTAAAAATCTGTCAGTAGAACCGTAAAAACACACTTAAAAACCCACGTCACTTCACCACGACTTTTCAAAGGCCACAGAGATGATTACCTGCATTCTCTAGAGTGTTTCTCCTGTTAATGATGCAGAAATATTGTTAATCTGGCAAAGAGAACCATAAAAACCCTTGAAAACCTGTGTAATTTTAGGGACTGCCACACGTTAACCCAGGGACTGCCACGTGTAAGCCTGGTCGCTTCTTGCAGCTTCCCTTATTTCTTACGTTGTTATGTTCTTAAATAGGGCCTTTGGAAAGTAGGGGAAGTGCAGCACAGAAGTGTTTTAAAGTATAACCCAATATATGTATATGTATGTATAATCTGTCCATGTACACACACACGTACACTAATACGTTTCAGAATATAACCCAGTGTATGTGTATATTTACGTATAATCTCACTCCTACATGCACACATACACTAACCCCTCTCCCACCTCTCCCACCATCAGGTGACTCCCCGTAGTGGCTGCTGGCCCCGGAGCCTCCCCCCCCACGGCCGCCACAGCCCCCATCGTGCCCCCAGCCCTCTCACCCACACCCCCGGCACCCAGCGTTCCTGAGGCCGCCGCCCCCGAGAGACCCCCCACTCCAGAGAAGGTGAGGGGAAGGAGAAGAAGCTTGGTTTATTAATAGAAAAGAAATTAAATGGGGATAACTTACACTTGTCAGAGAGAGAGAGAGAGAGAGAGAGAGGGGAGCATTCTAAGAGGAAGAGGAATAGGAATTATCAGTTAAAGGATAAGGAGAAGGAAGAGAGAAGTGATTTTGGAGGAGGAGGAGGAAACTTTTATATAGTAGAGGAGGAGGAAGTAAGAGAGGAGTGTTCTTGGAAGAAGAGGAGGAGGAGGAGACAGAAGAAAGAGAATGAAGGAAAAATAGATAATTTGAGAGAGAATAAAGTAATAGAACAAAAGACAAAAAATAAAAGATGGACTGAAAACACAGAGGACCTCATAACCTAACTTAACCTTACCTTACCTAACCTTGCTTAACTTGACCCAACCCAATGCAACACAACATAACATAACTTAAACTTAACCTTGCCTAACCTAACTTAACCTTGCCTAACCTAACCTAACCTAACCTTGCCTAACCTAACCTAACTTAACCTTACCTAACCTTGCTTAACTTGACCCAACCCAATACAACACAACACAACGTAACTTAACCTTGCCTAACCTGACCTAACCTAACCTAACTTAACCTAACTTAACCTAACCTTACCTAACTTAACCTAACCTTACCTAACCTTGCTTAACTTGACCCAACCCAATGCAACACAACACAACCTAACTTAACCTTGCCTAACCTAACTTAACCTTGCCTAACCTGACCTAACCTTGCCTAACATAACCCAAAACAATCTAGCCTAACCTAGCGAAACCCAACCTAACTAAGCCAACCTTACCCAACCTAACCCTAGCCAAACCTAACCTAACGTAATATAACCTAACCTTACCTTACCTTACCTTACGTTACCTAATCCAACACAACTCAACTCAACCTAACCCAACCCAACACAGCTCAGTATGTAACCCCACCTTCACCCCGCCAGCAGGAGCAGGAGGGATGGTCGCGGGTGGCCCCTAGCACGGACAGTTGGGGCGCCGAAACTCAGTCCCCATCTTGGGAAGACATTGCTGCCCCACCCAAGGAGGCCCCGGAACCAGACCCACCCCAGCCAGACCCAGTTCAGCAGCAGCCTGTGTCTAATGAGCCTAAGACCTATGCCAACCTGTTCAAGAGTCAAGGCTTCCCCCCAGCCCCCTCCTCAGTCCCCACAGCCTCCCAGCCCCAGTCTGCAGCCCCTCCTGCCCCAACCTCAGCCCCTCACCAGACCCCGGCCATGGTGAGTGTGTGTGTGTGTGTGTGTGTGTGTGTGTGTGTTGGGGTGGTGGTGGTGGGATGGTCTGTGGTGTGAGTTTTCTGTCAGTTAGTTTGTTTGTTTAGCAATTCATTCAGTTGGTTAATTAAGTCCTCAGTCAGTTTATCTAGTCATTCAGTCATTCAGTTGTTTATGCAGTCAGATAGTCAGGCATTTGTCAATTGAATTATTCAGTCAGTCAGTTGATGATGTAGCTAGCCAATCAAGTTCAGGTGGTGCTAGTAGTAGTAGTAGTAGTAGTAGTAGTAGTTTAAATAGTTATAAGCTTCTGTAATCATAAACTATAATCCATAGTAATAAAATGTCAATTTTCTTACCATTACCTCAGCTCACCTAACTAGAGCAATAACGAACAAACCCTTCCCCCAGAACCGCGTGGAGATCAACAACCGGCCTCCACCCACGTCGGCGGCGGCGGTGGCAGCCTCCACCCCCACAGTGGCGGGCAGCGGGGGCATGGGCAGCCAGGCCCCCACCCAGGCTGGCGGGGGCAGCTTCACCCAGCGCAACCCCCGTACCATGCAGGGTGGCCGAGGACCCCCCAGGGACCGCCCATACCGCCCCAACAGTGAGGAGAACACGGAACTAGGTGAGTGTGAATGTGGTGGTGGTGGTGGTGGTGGTGGCGGTGGTGGTGGTGGTGAGGAAGGTGATGAGTAGTGCAGATGAAGGCAGTGTTGTTGGGTTTGTTTACATCCTTACACATCTTTCCTGAGTTTGAGGCATAATATCACTTGACACCTCCCACATCTTAACTATTGTACCAAACACACCCACACCTCAACAGCTTCACCTAACACAGCCAACACCTCAACTGTTTTACCTATCACACTGTCCCACACACCTCCACTGTACCTAACACCCCTGTGCCTTAACTTACACATTTTTTGACCCTCAATTTGACCTCATCTGACTTGTATTCTTTCCTGGACCCAAAAGACATTGAGTTAGAAGTCTGCCCCCTCACCTGTTTTATATAACACCCACTCACATTTCCACAGTACCTAACACACCCTCTTTGCCCCTCATTTTGTCTCCACCTGAGCTGTGTTTCTTCCTACAACCAACACACAAAGATTTTGAACCATGGTATCACTCCTACTTAACACACCCCTAACTCAACTATTTAATTAACATCCCCACCCTTCAGTTCACACCCTCGTTGATCTGTATTTTGCCCCTAGTTGATCTGTGTTCCTTCCTGCAGCCAACAGACAGTGAGTTACAAGCCTGATATTACCCCAACTTCACCTAACACACCCACACACACCCTCTTACCTTTATTTTGCCCTCTTCTGACCTGTGTTCCTTTTTGCGGCCAACAGACAGCCTGGGAGGGGAGGAGAAGAGGAGACCACTCGTGCCTGACAGCCAGCAGATCTTTGTGGGGAACCTGCCTCACACTGCGGGGGAGGAGGAACTGAAGGTATTGACAGAAATGCAGTTAGGCAATCAATGGAGTGTGTTTTCAGCTCTATCTGTCTGTCAGCTGTGGTGTTATGTTGTTAATTTTTTTGTGGGGGTTGGGGAGTGTGTTAGTTAAGTGTGGTGTTGGTTTGTTATGTTAGTTAAGTGTGTTTTTAGAGTGTTAAATGTTGTTGGTCTCTGTTTAGTGTGGTTCTGGAGTTTAGTTATTTTGTTATTGTCTTCATTCTTCATCCTCTTACTATCTAGTCAGACGTTTAGTTGTATATTTAATCAGTCTGTCAGCTGTATGTATATTCAGTCAAGTGTTTGTGTAGTCTTTCAATTAGTCAGATATTTATTTAGTCAAGCAGACAATCTTCCTGCCAATTAGATGTTTGTCATCAACCAGGCAGTCTTTCAGTCAGTCAGCCTTAATTGTCACTACTATTTGCTATCTTTCCTTATTAATAAAGTACTCTAAAGCATTTATTATGCTTTTACAGCCACCTCTAAGTTTAATATTGGCTAGACGTTGGATAATCTACTCTTCCCATCCCCTTTTCCTCCTTGTAGATGTTCTTAAAGATTCTATACATTGCCTTTTGTATTGCGAACTATTCTATATTGCAGTGAAAGAGTTAAATTAATCATTCAATCTCACACTTATCACCATCACCACCTTGTCACCACCACCACCACTCTCACCCCACAGTCTGAGTTCTCACGGTTTGGCAAGATCATGGACATCAGGATAAACACAGCCAAGAGTAAGACAGGACCTAAAGGACAGGTGCCCAACTTTGGCTTCATCACCTTTGAGGAAGAGAGTACCGTTACTAGAGTGCTCGACAGTAGGGTAAGTGAGTGTGTGTGAGAGAGAGAGAGAGAGTTTATGATGAGGAATGTACAAAAGAGAGGAGATTTGATGATTGTGTTAATTTGAGGCATCTGTTTGTTAGTTTGTTGTGCTGGGGGTGTTTCTTGTGAGACACTGGAGAGGTTAATTAAAGGAAGAAAAAGAATGGGGGTGTTTACTGAAAGAGGAGAGGGTTGAGTTTTTAGTTATTTGTCTGGTTCATTAATTTGGTGTGTGTGTGTGTGTGTGTGTGTGTGTGTGTACTTATGAGAGAAGAGGGAAGAAAGAGAGATTTACACACTGAAGGAGAGAGTGTGTGTGTGTTTGAGAGAGAGCGAGAGAGAGATTTTTAGTTATGTCTAGTTCATTGACTTTCTGTGCTTTAGGGGATGTTTTTGAGAGAGAGAGAGAGAGATGAGAGAGAGAGAGAGAGAGAGAGAGAGAGAGAGAGAGAGAGAGAGAGAGAGAGAGTTGGGTAAGAGGCAGCAGTGAGGTTTCTGGTTCATTAACTGGAAAAAAAATCCGGTGATTAAATAAATGAATGAATGTAGCCAAATCCAAGCCACACCTGACTTCACACTTGATGTCATCTAGCATTACTTTCCTGACCTCCATCCACTGAGAGTTAGTGAATGAATTAGTGAACACAACCATAGGCCAATTCTCACCTGTCTTCATCTCACCACACCTGACATAACCTAACACCTGACATAACCTAACCTATCCTAAACTAAGCTAACCTAAACTAACCTTCCACCCACAGCCCATCCACCTGAACGGGGAGCACCGCCTGAACGTGGAGGAAAAGAAGGCCCGTCTTCGCGTGGAGGGAGGCATGGGGCGCCCCACCAGTGGCCGAGGGGGCATGGGGGGCGGCTTCCGGCAGGGCCCTCCAGGAGGACTGCAGGGACGAGGGGGTAGCCGGCCTAACTTACAATCGCGACAACAACCGGGGTGGGCCCAGGGGGGGGTTTATTTCCCCGCCGCTAGGTCCCCCTTACCCCCCCTGTTTCTGGCCTCCCCCCCACCGCCCCAGGAGGGATGTCGAGTGGTGCTTGCCGTGGTGACGTCGCGACGATGATGATGATGACAAAACAGGAATAAGTGATAACGCAACCGTATAATTAAGAGAAAAATGATGATGATAATGAAAGATATTAATTAAAAAGGAAAGAAAAAAAACGTTTAAAAAATTATGATGATGAAAAAAAAAGTTAACTTCACACCGTTAATTATAAGTAGCTTCTTTTGTAAATTTTAATTGCCTGTCTGATCTCTCTCTCTCTCTCTCTCTCTCTCTCTCTCTCTCTCTCTCTCTCTCCTCTCTCCTCTCTCTCCTCTCTCTCTCATCCTCTCTCTCTCTCTCTCTCTCCTCTCTCTCTCTCTCTCTCTCTCTCTCTCTCTCTCTCTCTCTCTCATCTAAATCCATATTCATTCTGGTTATTTTTGCTGTATTCTGTTATTCACAAAAATTCTCTCTCTCTCTCTCTCTCTCTCTCTCTCTCTCTCTCTCTCTCTCTCTCTCTCCTCTCTCTCTCCTCTCTCTCTCTCTCTCTCTCTCTCTCTCCTCTCTCTCTCTCTCTCTCTCTCTCTCTCTCTCTCTCTCCTCTCTCTCTCTCTCTCTCTCTCTCTCTCTCTCTCTCTCATAAACTGAAACTCACTGAAAAATTTCTCACAAACTTCATCCCTCTACCCCTCCCATCTTTCCCCCCCTCCCTTTCTCCAACCATTCCTCAACCATCCCCTAGTCATCACCCCCCACCCCCCCACAAACATCCCTATGACCTCCCTCCCCCCAACCCCAGTATCTACCCCAGTCTACCAGTGTCATCCTGTCTTAATGCACCACACATCTACCACACCTCCCTTCCCCCCTTACCCTCCCTTCCCCCCTTACCCTCCCCCCACCACGATGCACCCCCACCCACCTCATAAGTACTTTTGAACGAAATCACTTAGTGTTATATACTGAAACAAATGTGAAAAAAAAGAAGTAATTAAAAAAAATGGTGATGATGATGATGATGATGATAATAATGATGGTGAAATGAGAAAAAGTTTGTACGTTGGTTTATTAAGTTTTTATTATTGTTGTTGTTATTTTATTATTATTATTATTACTGTTTTTGTTCTGTTTGTGTGAAGTTTGTTCTTTTCCTTCTTGTTTATTTGTTTATTTTTATTTATTTATTTTTTTGGTTTGTAATGGTTGTTTCATTATTATTATTATTATTATTATTATTATTATTATTATTATTATTATTATTATTATTATTATTATTATTATTATTATTATTACACGCATTACTATTATTAATATTATACGTGTGTTATGCATACAATATTTTTTTTGTGTACTCTATACTGTAAATTATGGACATTTTTTATTCCATTTTTATTTTTATCTCCTCGATCTCTGCTACACATTATCTTACTCTCCCAGCACACCATCTCTTATATTCTAACCTATTACTAACATTACTACTACTACTACTATCTCCCATCTGTTATCTCTTATCAGTACTCTAATTAGCTGTTATTGTTTTTTTATTTTTTTTTTTATTTCATTTTTACTAGAAGGAAGTAAAGCAAGGAAGCAAGAATCGTTTAAAAAAATATATAATGAACTTCAGTAGTCGACAGTTGATATCGCTCACGTACCTCATATGACGTAAAGACTTCCCCTTGTTTGTACAGAACCGAATAACATTGCCATCTTTCTTATTGCTTGAACTGTCTGTCTGTCTGTCTGTTTGTTTTGTTTTCCTTTCTCTCTCTCTCTCTCTCTCTCTCCTCTCCCTCTCTCTCTCTCTCTCTCTCTCTCCTCTCTCTCTCTCTCTCTCTCCTCTCTCTCTCTCTCTCTCTCTCTCTCTCTCTCTCTCTCTCTCTCTCTCTCTCCAGGTAATTTCATCTCGTACATTTTTTTCTCATTCTGTCTTTAGTGAACTTGTTGAAGTCTTCCTGTGTTTCCTCTTTCATTTCTTCTTTTCCCTATTCCTCCTTTATCATATTTATCTATCCATTTTTTTCTCATTTTCTCTTCAATAAACCATATACATCTTCATCTTTTCTCCTCTTTTATGTCTTCCTGTCCTTACTCCTCCTTTACTAAGATATTTTCTCTCTCTTGTCTTCACTCTTCTAATCTTTCTCCTCTTTATCTCTTCCTCACCCTTTTAATCTCATCTTCCTGCTGTATCTCTTCCTTATTCTTTTATCTCTCTACCTTTGCCTCATAAACTCTTGGTCTCTTCTTCCTCTTCTTCATTAACCTTCACATTTCTGTTTCACCTTAATACCACCACCACCACCACCACCACCACCACCACTTCTATGTATCTTAAAAACACACACACACACACACCTTATCAGTCAGTCAAAGTATCTGCAACCTTTAAACTTTTAACCAATGACAAGAAAAACAAGAAACTTAATATAGAAAACATGCCATTATATATAAATTTTTGTGGCTTTTTGGTGTATTATTGTTATTTTTTTTTTATATGTTCATATTTTTTGTTTATTTTTAATTCTTTTTACGAAGAATCAAGAATCAAGATCGGCTTTTATTTTATTTATTTTTTGTTTGCCTTTTTTTACGTGTTTTCTCAGTTTTTTGTGCATCTTTAAATCGGTTAGTTTTGTTTATATATATATATATATATATATATATATATATATATATATATATATATATATATATATATATATATATATATATATATATATGTATAATTTTTTTTGTTTCATTTTGTTTTATTGTCTATTTATTTACAAGGAAAGCTAAACGTAAGAGATTGATTTATATTTCTGCGTTTTCTATTCGTGCTTCTCTTGATTTTTCTTGTTTATATTTTGTTTTTACTTTATTTTTTTCCTACAGGGAAAACTTTTTTTTATTTATTTATTTATTTATTTTATTTATTTTTTTTACGAGGAAAACGAAAGTAAGAGATTTCAATTCTACGTTTTCTGTTCGGGCTTTTCTCTCTGACGTTACAAACAAGTGGAGTCTTTCCCTTCATTCCATTACATCGGTCAGCGGTCCCAGCTCTGCCACACCACGCCACACCCGCCAGCCCACACCCACCCACCCACCCACCTCCTCTGTGAAATCCACGTATCTTTATGTATTTCTTATATTACGTATACAATATTTTACGTACACGTGTATACATGACGCGCTTTGTTGCATCACTCATACATGCACACATACATACACAGCAGAATGTGTACATGGTTTCACATACACAAACATACGTACACACACACACACACACACGAAAACCTTGATGATATGCCGTAACGATAATATTGCGATTTTTTTCTATGGTTACTATTTGTTATTACTACTACGTATTATAATTACTACTATTACTACTACTCCTCTTATCTATCACTGGTTGTGCTTCTTTTGACAAGTTAATTAAGAGGATGCGTCTTCACACTCTCCCTAACCTAACCTGAACCGATCCCTTATCTTCGTTGGATTTACAGAATGTGATATTAGTTTAGCTCGATGAACTGAGGCAGGGGAGGTGAGGTGGGTCGCGTTCACTATTGGCTCCATGTGTGCGTGTGTGTGTGCGCGCGTCACAGTTCTGGCAGTGGTCATTCGGGCCTTTGACAAAAGTAATTTGGTGCTCCACTTGTTTGGCTCTCTCTCTCTCTCTCTCTCTCTCTCTCTCTCTCTCTCTCTCTCTCTCTCTCTCTCTCTCTCTCTCTCTCTCTCTCTCTCTCTCTCTCTCTCTCTCTCTCTCTCTCTCTCTCTCTCTCTCTCTCTCTCATTAATCATCTTGTTTGGCTTTCTCCTTTTCTCTGCCTTGTTCTTCTCATCCCCTTCATCTTCTCATCCCCACACACACACACACACACACACACACACACACACACACACACACACACACACACACACACACACACACACACACACACACACACACACACACACACACACACAGTAATATGTACGTCTGCGTCTATTTGTATCGTATTTGAGGTGTTACAGGGGCGAGTTAAGTTCCTGTCTCGTCTTTGTGCCAAATCCTCATGCTTTCTGAAGTGTGTGTCAGTTCTTAAAAGGTGCATGACAATTGGATGTTGTGTTGTGGGGTGACAATTAATTTATAAAGACAGAGGTGACGGTTTGGTTTTAGAAGTTTGTGACTGAATTTTCAGGTTTTCTTGAGGTACATTATAGAAAAAAATGTAATAATTTTGTGAGTTAAGCAGATTGTTGCTTTCCTTCACACTAAGTATATAGAAAAGACTGATTTGCGACAGGAACAAAATTATCATGTTTTTTTCAAGCCATCGTAAACTTTAAGAAAAATATGCAAACTTTGTAGCCTTGTAAACTTGAAAAGAAAAACATGGGAACTTGGTGTAAGAGATGAGACTCAAATAAGCTTGACTCCACCCTGTAAACACACACACATACACACACACACACCAGATCATTACGCTCACATACCAATAATAAAAAAACAAATCGTTAATCCTTCAAGACAAACTGAGCCATTACTTCACACGACGGCTGCCGCTCGGGGTCACTCGATGCTGGGCTGTGTTTTAAATTACCTGGGTTCGCTGACGGCCCCCGCATCATCACAAACGATCCTGGCGGTGGTTAGCGCGAGAAGTAATGGCTCCCAGCGAGGATGTATCGTAATCTTGATAAAAAATAGTAAAGATAAAAAAAAACAGGCAATGTGTTCTGAAATGTTTTGCTGCCTCCTCTTGACTCTTTGACAGGTTCTGGTGGAAGTTTTGGGGTTTTCAAGGGTGTTTTCATACGCTTCTAGTGGTGGTTCATGAAGTTCACCACATTGTCAAAAGAATGATGCCCCAGTGGAAGTTATTGTGGGCTTTCAAGGGTGTTTTTAGGTGATTTAGTGGTGGTTTAATGAGGTTGTGTCAGTGTTGGAGAAATAAGGATTCACTGGAAAGTATTGTGGGGTTTTCAAGGATGTTTTTTGGTGTAAAAAAAAAAAAAAAGGCTCTAATCGAAGTAATATTGGATTTTGAGTGTACTTTGTGATTGTTTTAATTTTCACAATAATTCTGCATCACTACCCAAAACACTAAAATTATTTATTTACTTTTTTTTTTTTTTTTTTCCCTCTTTCTCTCCATGACTCGATTAAGAGTTTAACAGGCACTTGTGGAAGTTACAAGGATTTTTATCATGAGCGCAGTGATGTTTAGTATAGATTCTACATCATCATTAAGGAAAACTATTGAAAACCTTGCTCAGCATTTGTGGCATTTGAAAACCGTCTTGGTGAGGGTTACTGGGGTTTTCAAGGACGTTTTCAAAGACTGAAAGTTGACAACCCTTGGCAACATACATTAGGAAGTTAGACAGTCCTTTACAACTGAGTAGGAAGAAAAACAGCCCAAGTGAAAATTATTGTGGTATTCAAGGATGTTTTTCATGTATGGTGAAAGTTGAATAGGTCCCTTAGATAAATTGGGAAGAAAAACAGCCCTGGTGAAAGTTATTGTGGTTTTCAAAGGGATTTTCGTGAATAGGGAGGGTAAATCAAGCATTCTACAGGATAAATTGGGAAGAAAATGGGTCATGCTAAGAAGAAATGGGGTTTTCTATGGTGTTTTCATGAATAGGGGGTAGTTCAATAAGCATTATACAACAAATTTTGATGAGAAACATCCTTAAAAACCTTACTAGTTATCTCTGATCCTTCGAAAACAGTTGTAAGGGTTTTCAAGAATTCTGGCGTTCTATGGTGTTTTTATTTATGAATATGGGTAGTTAAATAAGCATTATACAACAAATTTTGATGAGAAACATCCTTAAAAACCTGACTAATTATCTCTGGTCCTTTGAAAACAGTTGTAAGGGTTTTCAAGAATTCTGGCGTTCTATGGTGTTTTCATGAATGGGGGTAGTTAAACACTTTCTTCAGCATCAATTGGGAAGAAAAACACCCTTGGGAACGCGGCCATTCATCCCTGGCGTCTGCAAACAGTGGTGGGGAGGGAGCGAAGCATTTCAGAACACAATCCCTGGGAGTAATTTTTTTGTCTTCAGTCAGTCGTTTGTTCGTTATATATATATATATAAAAAAACAAAAACAAAACTCCGGGAAACTTTCACACAAGAGTTTTCACACCTGGAAATTTCCGTTGTAGTGAGGTTTTCAGTCAATCCTTTATAATGTTAATAATAATGATGATGAATGATGATAAATAAATAACAATAATGTCTGAGAGTATCGTGCTTTTTGCTACCACTGTACGCGTGTTACTATTACTGGGGATCCTGCAGCAACCAGAACAACAACAGCTACTACTACTACTACTACTACTACTACTACAGCAGCAACAACACAAGCAGCAGCAGGCAGGATCTCCAGCCCCAGTTGTTGTGGTGGAGGACCAGTGAGAATAAAGCCTCTTTTGACTCCGGCCTCTCTGTCCTCCCTGCTAGGTTAGGTTAGGCTCCAAAAGGAGGAGGCAGTAGACACCTGCCGAAACGATAATTACTCCCAGTGACGTGTGCAGCACTGTTCAGGGGGGTGCTGTGAACTTATCATTAAACCCAGCTGTGACCTCACTGAAGGTTTCCCTTTGTGTCTCACAACACAAGGGGGCAGTCACAGCCTGCCCTCTAAAGACAACTCTCTTCCTCCACACAAAACTACAAGCACCTAATAACACACACACACCCTTCACTCAAAAATTTTAAAATCATTATGGCGACTCCTACACCAGCCTCGGAGTCCCCATCCGGGGAGGGGACCATAAATGTCCCCAGGTCGGACTGCCTTTCTGTCGACGACCCTAAGTGTCTTGACACCCCCCTCAACTTTTTCTTCATTAACTTCTGCAACATTCGCGGTCTAAGATCTAATTTTCAATCTGTAGAACACCACCACTCCTCTTCTAAACCTCATCTTCTTTTCCTCACTGAAACTCAGGTGTCTGAGGCAACTGACAGTAGCCCCTTTTCTGTTCCCTCCTACTTTCTCTATCCTCATTTTCGATCCAAAGCTGGATGCTGCGTTTATGTGCGCAATGACTTAACCTGCTCTCGTGCCCACGCTCTTGAATCTTCCGAGTTTTCCACCATCTGGCTACGACTACAGAGTCACTCTCATACTAAATTTATCTGTGCTGTATACCTCTCACCTAACTCCTCTGACTATAAGAAATTCTTTGACTACTAAACTTACAAAGTGGAGCACATTCTGACCCTCTTCCCTTTTGCAGAGATCTCCATTCTTGGAGACTTCAATGTTCACCACCAGCTTTGGCTTTCCTCTCCCTTCACTGACCATCCTGGTGAACTAGCCTACAACTTTGCTATCCTCCATGACCTAGAGCAATTGGTGCAACACCCTACTCGTATTCCTGACCGTCTTGGAGATACGCCCAACATACTTGACCTTTTCCTGACCTCTAATCCTTCTGCTTATACTGCTTATACAATTGCTCTAGGTCATGGAGGATAGCAAAGTTGTAGGCTAGTTCACCAGGATGGTCAGTGAAGGGAGAGGAAGGCCAAAGCTGGTGGTGAACATTGAAGTCTCCAAGAATGGAGATCTCTGCAAAAGGGAAGAGGGTCAAAATGTGCTCCACTTTGGAAGTTAAGTAGTCAAAGAATTTCTTATAGTCAGAGGAGTTAGGTGAGAGGTATACAGCACAGATAAATTTAGTATGAGAGTGACTCTGTAGTCGTAGCCAGATGGTGGAAAACTCGGAAGATTCAAGAACATGAAGCTACTATGAAAAAAAAAATAAATAAATAACTTGGGGGTCTGGAGGGTGGGGGGGTAACGAGGTGCCGGGGCACGCAGGGAGGGAGTACGAGTGAGACGAGTAGGGGAGGGGTAAATAGAGAAGTACACAATTGATAGGCGTTAATTCATGCATGTAGTAACGTAGTTAATAGTGGTTGCTGTAGCAGTAGTTGTAGGTAGTAGCATCAGCAGCAACTTCAGCAGCAGGCTACTACAACAACAACAACTACTACTACTACTACTACTACTACTACTACTACTACTACTACTACTACTACTACTACTTCTACTACTACTACTACTACTATTTCTACTGCTACTCTCAGCAGCTAATGAATAATAAATCAAATAAATAAGTTTAAAACTTGTGTAATAAACAACTGCGTATTTTTTCTGAATACTGAATATACGTTTTTTTTCATTTATAAATAGTTGTCATGTACATTTTATTAATTTTTTCATTTATTCATTTGTCCAAAGATCAAGAATGATACAATATTTAGATTTTGCTACTAAGAAAATGAAGGATGCACATTTTAAAAAGCGCGCCAATTACCCAACTAGTGACGTCACGCGATGGCTTCCCGGATGTAAACAAACCAGCGATGGGGAGCAGGAGGAGCAACAGAGACACTTCCTGATCAAACGTCTTCTGAGCCACACCTGCGAGCCACACCTGTGCCACACACACCTGGGTAGGAACTGAGTGCCACACCTTTCACCTGGTAGCAATAGATAGCCAATAGCCGCGTTTATTTAAGAGTTATGGCGTATTGATATTTGAGTAGTTTGAAATTTGAAAGACTTGCCGGTTTAATGGGTTCATATTTATTCATTTTACTCATGACTGCTGTGTGTGGGGGTCATGTATCTGTGTGTCCAGGTGTGATACTTTTGTTACTAATTACCTGGCAGGTGTATTGAGGCAATGCTAATTATGGTCTGAAAATTGAGGGTCGTGTTAAAATATTTTGTGACGATGAATATCACTTAGGATTGCTGTGTTGGTGTTTTTCTCTTAATTTACTTTCATATTCGTATTTTTTCCACAGTAATTTATTGGTAACTTTAATTTCTGATGGACTGGAAAGGTACGGGGGATATTCTTGTATGTCTGAGCAGTGACAGGTAACGCATAGTAAAGGAATAGAAAATGGGAAGAGTGGTTTTAGGATTGGTGGGTTGTGTTAAGTGTTTTTCTTGATAATGCAGAGTTGTAAATGTTAAAGTAAGTAACTGATTAGGTAATTGTCTAGAGTCCTTACCGGGCCTTATTACTGGTCTATTCACTTCAATTCTTTTACACATACCTTCACATGCACCTAAAACATCATTTTAAAGTGGGGGACAAATGCCCCCTTCCCTCTAGTCGGTTAGGTTAGGTTAGGTTAGGTTAGGTTAGGTTAGGTTAGGTTAGGTTAGGGTAATTGTCTAGAGTCCTTACCGGGCCTTATTACTGGTCTATTCACTTCAATTCTTTTACACATACCTTCACATGCACCTAAAACCTAACCTAACCTAACCTAACCTAACCTAACCTAACCTAACCTATAACCTAACCTAACCTAACCTAACCTAACCTAACCTAACCGACTAGAGGGAAGGGGGCATTTGTCCCCCACTTTAAAATGATGTTTTAGGTGCATGTGAAGGTATGTGTAAAAGAATTGAAGTGAATAGACCAGTAATAAGGCCCGGTAAGGACTCTAGACAATTACCGGTAACTTTAATTTCTGATGGACTGGAAAGGTACGGGGGATATTCTTGTATGTCTGAGCAGTGACAGGTAACGCATAGTAAAGGAATAGAAAATGGGAAGAGTGGTTTTAGGATTGGTGGGTTGTGTTAAGTGTTTTTCTTGATAATGCAGAGTTGTAAATGTTAAAGTAAGTAACTGATAAAAAAAAAAAGGAACCAAATTTATTACACTGAAATTCTTGTTTTCTCTTAAGTTTATTCAGGTTTCAGTAAAGGAAAAAAAAAAAAGATTAAATAGAAATAAGTAAATAAAGCATCACAAATTTATCAGGTTGTGAAAGTCTTGTATGTGTTCAGTTAATTCAAGTTTCAGTAAAGTGGTTCTGTTGGACTGCTGCATCTTTGGTGATTAATTACGTAAAATTCTCAAAGGAAGGAGAGAAGATGAAGTTAAATCAAAGCCAGCCCAACTTAAACCTAACCTAACCTACTCCTACCCATCATCACAACCCAACCCATCTTAACTTATCCACCCATCACCACACCTAACCTATCCTAATCCTTCCTTTTCTTAATCTATTTACCCATCACCTAACTTAACCCAACCCATCCTAACTTATCCTACCCATCACCTAACCCAACCCAACCCATCTTAACTTATCCTAACCATCACTACACCTAACCTATCCTAACCCTTCCTTTTCTTAATCTATTTACCCATCACCTAACTTAACCCAACCCATCCTAACTTATCCTACCCATCACCTAACCCAACCCAACCCATCTTAACTTATCCTAACCATCACTACACCTAACCTAACCTAACCCTTCCTGACCCAAACCTATTTACCTATCACCTAACCCAACCCATCCTAATTTATTCTAGCCATTACCACACCTAACCTAACCTAATCACACCCTCAGCTCAAGCCCCCCCCTCCCCTCCCCTTCCCTCCCCCTCAGCCACCATGAGTCCTGTTGGGGGTGTGGGGTCACCAGCGCCATGGGTGAGGCCTGCGGACGTGATGAAACAGAGGCTGAAGGCAAGAAAGAGATTACTGCAGGCCCGCATCTCAGCCACCCCCCTGCAGGTCCTGGCCCCCTCCTCATCCCCTGCCTCTCCCTCCCCCTCCCCTGGCCATGTTGCTGCTGCTGCTGCTGCTGTTGCCGTCAAGCGCAGGAATCCCTTTAGGTATGTGATGCTGTTGTTTTTGTTGTTCTTGTTGTTGTTGTTGGTGGTGGTGGTAGTGGTAGTGGTTGTGTTTTTTGTTATTGTTAAGTTGGGTTTGAGAGAGGGAGAGAGAGAGAGGGAGAGAGAGCGACACAAATTAAAAGCATGTATTACTGTACGTTTTCTTTCTCTTTTCTTTACTGTGGATCACGAAGGATTGAAGTGTTCCAAATAGGGTCGCACATGAAAAGTTTGAGAACTGATGACCTGATCTAACCTAACCTAACCTAACCAAAATTAACCTAAGTCAACCCAGCTTAACCTGACCAAACCAAACATAACCCAACCCAACTTAACTTAACCTAACCAAATCTAATCTAACAAAAACCCAGCTTAACCTAACAAAACCTAACCAAATCTAACCTAACCCAACATAACCTAACCTAACCTAACCTAACCTAACCCAACATAACCTAACCTAAGCTAACCAAACCCAACCTAACCTAACCTAACTAACCCAACCTAACCCCACAGGTCATCCCCCAACAAGCGGCAGTGTCAGGAGCCTCATGGGGGTGTTGAGGATGACACCACTGATGCCACTCTCTTCCAGCTCCTCCACCCCCACCAGGCTGAGGTCCTCACCACCACTACCACCATCACCACCACCAAGAAGGCCCCCACCTCCTTTACCAACGTGCTGAGAGCTGCTGAGGGTGTGTTTGCTGAGGGGGCTGAGAAGGAGGTAATGGTAATGATATATCCATCTCTCTATCTATCTATCTGTCTGTCAGAGGAGGAGGAGGAGGAGGAGGAGGCTGAGAGGGGTAATAATAATTTATCTATCTATCTATCTTATCTATCTATAAGAGGAGGAAGTTGAGAGAGAGGTAATAATGAAAGGTAATCTATCTATGTATCTATCTGTCAAGAGAGAGAGAGAGAGAGAGAGAGAGAGAGAGAGAGAGAGAGAGAATACTAATCTACCCATTAATTCAATCTTACCTAACCTAACCCCATTACACTCCCCCATCACTGACAGCACCCCATCCTCCCCCAGGCCACAAAGACCCACTGGGCAGACCACCTCCCCCTGGACTGGTGTCTCAAGTCGCGGCTTCGGTTTAGGAGCAACAAACCGCTGCCTTGGAAACACACATTCAAGGTAACCAAACGACCACTTACCTGCCTCTGCTCGTTTGGTTGTTATTGTTGTTATTTGAGTTCTTGCTTTATTTATTCTTATTTATTCCTTTACTCTTCCATCTAATCTTTTCCTCCTCTCTTTTCCCTCACTTACACACACACACACACACACACACACACACACACACACACACACACACACACACACACACACACACACACACACACACACACACACACACACACACACTCTCTCTCTCTGTCTCTCTTCCAGACATCCGAGGAGGCATCAGGAATCACTGGCTTTGTTCGCTGCCTGGCAGAGGGTGGCTGCAGTGGCGAGGCAGGGGAACGTACACTGGACACCTCCGCCAATGCACAGTTCTATCAGCGGTGCCTTGTCTGGCAGCACCCGGCACTCCCCTGGCTTGGCACTCTCTTCCCCCGACACCCACACAGAGGGCCGTCCTCGTCCTCTGCGGGTGGTGTGGGTTCCTTGTCGCCGAAGGTGGTGGAGGTCCTAAGAGCGGAATGGTATGTCGTAGGGTGGGTTAGGCTGGGTTAGTGTGGGTTCGGGTTGGCTGAGGTGGATTAGGTTAGGTTAGGGTGTCAAAAGATGTGGTCTGGGTAGGCTGGGGTGGGCTAGTGTAGATAAGCATAGGTCATAGGGTGTGTTAGGATGGGATGGATTAAGATAGGTTGGGTTAAGGTAGGATAAGATAGGGTTAGATTAGGTTCAGAGAAGCTAGGATGGGTTAGGGTGGGATAGGATGAGGTTAGGATGGTAGTGGTAAGTGATAGGGTGGGCCAGGTTGGGTTAGGATGGGTTCAGATGAGGTTGGATAGGTTAGGATGGTAGTGGTAAGAGATGGGTAGGATAGGTTGGGTTAGGATGGGTTCAGATGAGCTTGGATGGGTTGGGATGGGATGGGAGGGGTTAGTGATGGGGTGGCTAGGATAGGCTGGGATGCAACGGGAGGGATTAAGACTGTTTTATTTATTTATATTTATTGATTTATCTTTATGTAGAGAATTAATTGACCAACAGCAACAGGAAGTTATAAGAAATATGTTTGGGATAGGGCAAACTGACTTATTCTTTCATTTTGTTATCTCTTGCTTTCTCTCTCTCTCTCTCTCTGACATTCAAATTTACATTGGTATCTTTTTTTTCCTTTTCTTTCTTTTCCTTTCCTTTCCTCCATTGTTCTCTTGTATCTCCTTTTATTCTCCCCTTCCTCTCCTCTCCATCTCCACAATCTCCTCTCTCTCTTTCCCTTCCTCTTCACCATCTCTCTTTCTCCCCTCCTTTCCACCTCACAACCATCTCTTTTCCCTCTCCCCTTTCCTTCCTCCCTCTTCACCATCTCTTCCCCTTCTCCCTCCTTCCTCTTCCCCTTCTTTCCCTCTCCTTTTCCCTCCTCTCCACCATCTCTCTACCTCTCCTCTCTCCCCCTCTCACACTCATATCCCTGGCAGGAGTGAGAGCCTGAGGTCACTGCACCAACTCCTAAGGGTACGTCAGTGTCCCTACTTCTACGTGTGTGGTGCGGCCTTCACTGTGCTGTTCAGGGCGGCTGGCGTTGCGGGGGTGTCACAGGCCCACGCACTCATCACGCCCACCACCAGGGGACTGCGGGAGGCCATGAGGGCTGAGGGTGTGTGTCTGTATGTATGTGTGTGTGTGTGAGGAGTGAAGGAGGGAGAGAAGGAGGAGGAGAAAAAGAGGAAGGCTGGAATAGGAAGAGGAAGTAAGGGAGAAGAGTAAAGTGTGTGTGTGTGTGTTGATTGATTTGTTATACTTAAAGAGACTTACTTGTTGACCTAACCTAATCTAACCTAACCACCTAATTTAACCAAACCTAACAGAAAAGAAAGCTAAACAGTATTTTTTCATTTCTTGTGTGTGTGTGTGTGTGTGTGTACTGAAAGCAAACAGAAATACAGAATAGTGTGTTTATCATGTAATTTTGTGTATAGTTTCTCTCTCTCTCTCTCTCTCTCTCTCTCTAACGTATCCCATTACATTCCAGACATAGAGTTCGAGATGCCTTTCAACCGATCTGAGACAAGTGGAGACAAGACTGGGAAGGAGGAAGAGGAGGAGGAGGAAGAGGAGGCGGCTGAGGAGGAGGTGGAGCAGGAGGAGGAGGAGGAGGGAGAGGAGAAGGGGGAGGCGACGTCCTGGCTGGAGGATCTTGGCTTGGAGACGTCACAGTTTCCAAATTTGAATCCTAGTCGAGCTAAAGTGTGAGTGTTTGTTTGTTTGTTTGTTTGTTTATTTGTATGTTTGTCTTTTTGTTTTTTATCTTAGTTTTTGTTTGTTTTTGTTTAGTTTGTTTTTATTTGTATATGTCCATTTGTTTTTTTATCTTTTTTGTTTGTTTTCCTGTTTATTTGTCTGTTTATCTGTTTGTTTTTGTTTATTGTCTGTTTGTTGGTCTGTCTTCCTGCCTTTCTTTATCTCTGTTATTGTCTTGCTTACTCCTACAGTGAAGCCTTTGTAACTCAGCGTGATACAGGCTCCTGCCTTGCCGAGTTATTCAATTTTCTGAGTTACGCAAATCCCTTCCCCATTAACATAATCAAAAATTTTGAAAACGCTGCACTACACAGCTGCAGGAGAAGGTTAAAAACAACACTTAAATCCATCATTATAGTATTTTTTAACTGGCAAAAAAAAAAAAAAATAAATAAAAATAAATAATTAAATAAATAAATAAATAAAAATGAAGCTGCTGCCCACCAAGATGCCAGTCCCTGAATAAGGTTGCTGCTGTAGTTCTGTAGTCCCAGCATGTAGTTATGTGTTTTTACAATACTGCTTTACATATCCAATCATTTCAATCCACTGCGCTGTTCTGTGTTGTACTGTTAACATGAAACGATAACAGAACGTGGTTTAAACTTGGCAACATGTCGAGATGCGTTTAGTTTCCACTTTATTTATTTTTTGTTATTTGAATTCTGCTGATTTTTTAGATTAATATTTCATCGCCTTACCAAGTTATATGAAATTCCAAGTTACACAGAGCTGGGTTTTAAGGGTCGTGCTGTATTCCTCGTTTATTTTCTTTACCGTTGTTTTGTTTGTGTAATGTTTGTTGTCTTTTTTTAATTTGTCATTTGTTTATTTTGCCTTGCCTGCCATTGATTATTTTTGTTGTGTATTTGTCTGTCTGTCTGCCAGTTCAGCCAGTCACTAGTCTGTCTTTTGCTTCACTATATCATTTGTTCTTCTCTTTGTAAGCCATCACTTGTTATTTTTATATTCTGATCCACTGTGCCACCCTCTAATCCACTCCCATCCACACACAGGGAGCGGGAACGACAGGTGGATTCGCGGCCGTCCTCGCTGGTGTGTGTGGAGGGGATGGAGACACAGGCGCTCATCAACTTCCTTATTAATAGCAAGAGTTGTGTGGCCATCACTGGGGAGCTGGCTGGCGTGCCCCCCACCCTGCTGGCACCTGTGGCATTTCAGGGGGCCACGCTGCGTCCTCTGAAGGTCCTGTGTGTGTGTGTGTGTGTGTGCGTGCGTGTTTTGGTTTGTCAGGTTGTTGTGGTGTGTGTGTGTGTGCAGGTTCATCTATTTTTAGTAACACTTTTTTTTATTCTTTTTCTTATTCCAGTGATTTTATTCTTTTTCTTATTCCAGTGATTTGTCTTATTTCTTGTTGCTTGCCTTCTCAGCTTCCTTGGCACTCTGCATGTACTCAGAAGTCTTCTCTCCTTGCTGTCACCTGCTTCTCTCTACCTGTACTCAGTTCCTCCTTTCACTGTTCCCAAACCCTTTCCTCTCTCCTGTCCTTTGCTATCCTCCTCACACATTTTTCTTCTCTTTGCACTCTTAACTCTTCTCTTCCTTCTCTACTTATATTTCTGCTTCCTTCTCTGTCCTATTAATACTTTTCTTTTTCTCTCGGGGAACACAAAGGTAGAACACAGAGAACACTTTATCATCTAGTAAGAGTTGAAGAAATACAGTCATCCCTCGTTACCTGTAGGGGTGAGGTGACAGACACACCCGTGGATAATTAGTGCTCCCCTTAGGAACACCCCTGAGCCCCCAAAGCCTTGTTGAATGTCTGGAAAAACTGCATGTACATGGTTGCAAACATTTCATCATTAATCAAGTAATGAAAGAAAGAAAAAAAAACAATAAACTAGTAGGCTGCCTCATACCACCTCTTATTTGAATTCATGGCCAGCAGCAATCCATGGAAACTGAACTGGTGCCCAACGAGGGATGACTGTATTCACATTCTCTTGCCCCAGCAGGTGAAGGGGGCCATGGTGCGTCAAGGGGGCGTCACACAGCACAGCATGGAGGTGAGTGGCCCCCTCCTGCCTCACACTGTCCACCAGCTGGCCACTCTTCTTGCCCAGACTGTCGACACCTTCACGCTCTCCCTCGCGCCGGTTGCCTCCAGTCTGCCTTTTGCTCTCCACACACAGCAAGAGGCCACAGCTGCTCCCCAGGTATAGTAGTGATGGTGGGATTGCTTCTGGGACTCTGGGACTGGAATCTCGCTGGGTCTTTTTTCCTTAGTTAGTGCTCCTCTGTAAGAATAAATAGAATAGTTAAATAGAATAAGAATAAATAGAATAGTTAATTAGAATAGTAGTAGTGGTAAAGTAAAATGGTCTTAGTGGTGGTGGTAGTAGTAGGTTTGTTACTGTTGCTACATTTGCCATTACTACTGCTGTGTCTTAACGGTCATTTATAGTGCTACTATTGTCTGTGTTTACCTGTTATGTCCTCCTCCTCCTTTGTCAGTGCTCATCATATTTTCATCCACATATATGCTGCTACTATTCATCCTCCTCCTCCTCTACTACTGCTTGTCATTTCTTCATTTATAATACTTCTCCTTCGCCTATGCTGATCATTTCCTCATACTACTTTTTCTTTTACTATTATTGTCCATGTTTGCAATGTCTTGCAGTCTCCTGCTCCTTCTTTACCTGTTCTTGTCAGGCTTTCATTAATATTGCAGTTATTGTTAATACTGCACGTGTTTGTTATCTCCTCCTGCTTTCCCCACAGGCATTTGCTCAGGAAGGGTTGGTGGACTGTGGTCTGGACGCCTCCACCAGACAGCTCCTCTGTGCCCCCACTGCCTCCCACCCTCCCCTGCCTCCAACTTACCGAGAGGTCACATGTCAAGACGCAAGATTTACCTGGAGTGACAAATGACAACGGCTCTACCTTAGTGTTTTGTTTAGCCGGTGTTTGTGCGATTGTTTTATCTGACGCAGCTGTTTGTTTGTGTGTCTTGATGGTGCAGTTGTGTGTTTTTAATGTGGTTTTAAGGTTTGGTAGAGGATGAGAGAGGTTTTACCTGATGCAGCTGTTTGTTTGTGTTTTTGTCTTGATGGTGCAGTTGTGTGTTTTTAATGTTGTGGTTTTAAGGTTTGGTAGAGGGTGAGAGGACAGTGTGTGTGATAGACATAAGGTGGGCAACCTCCAGTGTGTGTGTGTGTGTGTGTCCCTAGACAGTCATTGCAGGGCACCTCTGTGTAGTTGCTTTTACTCCACAAGTGTTGGTTGTGTGCTAATCAGTTTCACTTGCATTTTTTAAAAGGTCATAAATTTAATGTTCTGTAAATCGTCTGTAAATCATTTCATTTGGAGGAAAGCCCATCCATAATGTGGAATCCAGTTTAAGGGCAAGTTCTCAGTACATTCCCCCAGCCCTGCTCTACTTTCACAGGAAAGATGGGGTTTTCACAACACCTTGCATATATAAAGTAATCAATGTTGCATTCGTCTCCCATCCACAATGTGTACACACAGTTTACCACAAAGTGTAACACAGTTTAAGGCAAGTTCTCAGTAGATTTCCCCCAGCCCTGCTGTACATTCACAGGAAAGATGCAGTTTTCACAACAACTTGCATATATTCAGTGCATATATTCAGTGATCTAAATGTTGCATTTGTCTTAAGTCAGTATTTTTTTTTTTACCACCACAGTTGTTATTGAAGAATGACATGTTCCACTTTTCCTTCCAATTTTTAAGTATGAATGTCAGATTTATAGAGGTGGTACTGCACTCACTGTAAGCAGTTTAATTTTTTTCAGTACAAAAGTTGTCAGAATTGTTACCAGGGGAGGCAAGACTGTTTGGCCTTAACTGTGCAGGAGTCTAAAACTACTATGTTATAATTATGGCAGGAGTTTAGTCTAAAATCTATAAAAACCATGTTCTTATACTATGGCAGATACTCTTAAGACTCCTGACTTCTTGACTCCTATGATATGGCAATCTAAAAACCATGGTCTGTTTTGTCATACTTTTAAGACATGATTCCTGCATGTACGAAGTCAAAAATACTCTAAAGACTGACTGTCGACACACAGAAAAGACACTGAAGATACGCATCAAATAAAACTGATTCCCGGGGATACATTTTTTGAGTAATATTGACCAGCTCCACATCTGCCAAGTCTTTCTAGTATTTTCAACTTGGTACAGTTTTTTAGGTTTGAATTTTTTTGGGGGGCATTTTTGCAGGTTTCCATGCATTTGTTTTTGCAATTTAGGGGGCATTTTTAGTTTTTTTTTTTTATAAAAAGTAAGCTATCCAAGCCATCCAAAATTTGTAGGAGCATTTTAAAATAACCATTTGAAACAATATAATAATGGGATGATTGCACAACTCATATTATCTCCTCAGAAGACTCATTATTGTTCAAGACTAGCAACATGATTGTGAATAAATAGCAACATGATTGTGAATAAATATATCACAAAACATGCTTCTGCAGTTTATTAGTTGCCCAGCACTGACACCATTGCTTGGGTGGTGGCATACACCTTGGTGGTCAAGTTGAAATTTTGCCAAGTCATAATATATATCTTTTGCCCAACTTATCACAGGATGAGTCAAGACACCTTTCCTTCCTTCCTTCCTCATGTCTTATAAAAATTTTTGGCATGACCTGCATTTCGTTTTGCAGCACCAGGTTCTTCCACCAACACCTGTAAGAAATGGCTACCATGATATACACATGTTACCATGAAATACACATGTTGCCATGAAATACACATGTTGCCATGAAATACACATGTTGCCATGAAATACACATGTTGCCATGAAATACACATGTTGCCATGAAATACACATGTTGCCATGAAATACACATGTTGCCATGAAATACACATGTTGCCATGAAATACACATGTTGCCATGAAATACACATGTTGCCATGAAATACACATGTTGGTATTCTGTTCCCACCACCTGCAACAAAATTTATTATATAGAAGTACACCTGTTAGTATAAAGATGTATAAAGATTATGCCTGTCAAGGGGGGCAGGAGGGGTTGGAGGGAGGGGGTGCTGCTCTGATGTCTGCTTTTAGGTTGTGTCTTCCCAGCACCAGACATTAACTCATCTCAAATGGACAGCACTCAAGCAAAGATTCTTACTAGATTACAAAACCTTATGAATATTGGATAACATTGCAATGTTAATACATATGTATCTACAGGGTCATGGTTCTTGATAGATTACACAAGACAAATATTGATAACTGGCTCACACAGATTACACAATACCATACAAATATTGATTACCACCCAAACAAACCAAAATACACAAATGCATTACTCCTTAATACTATAAAATAACTGGCAACAATACCATACAATTATTGGATAACTGGCTCACCCAAAGCAATAAGAGAAATATGCATTACTAAATACTAAAAATTAATAACTGGCGAAATACATTAATAACTGGCGAAATACTGACTCGTGTATATACATTTTTTTCTTATAAACACTATCGAGTATATGAATGAAAAACTAGCGAAATACTGACTCGTGTATATACATTTTTTTCTTATAAACACTATCGAGTATATGAATGAAAAACTAGAGTATGAAACAACTTAACACCTGCACAACAGTCAAAGTCTTAAACTATCCAGTAATTAATCGTAGCAAGCGACAAGATAGGATTCACGGCAAGTCCAAATTCTACACTTGTAGGATTCACGGCAAGTCCAGATTCTACACCTGTCTTGATTCACTAAACATTGAAATACGTTTACCTGACATTTCATTTACCCGGAATACGTTTAGACACACGCACACACACACACAAAAAAAAAAATGAAGTTTAGGAAGAATTGATTAATAGTGTACAGGACGGCGAGCGAAGCGGAGTTGGAGAGAAGACTTGTGTGTGGAATGACACTAAAATAAATGAAGATTACCACTTGCAGGAAAGATATGTATAGTTTCCCAAGCAGAAGCATAGAAGCGTGAAACGGACTTGAAGAGGAAGCGGTATGTGCAAGAAACCTTCACGATTTTAAGAAAAAGTTGCACAAAGACATGGAGACAGGACAGCACCAGTGCAACTCCCTTCCCCTACAAGATTATGTAAATACAACTTAGTCAACACAATTCTGCCCAAGGACGTCTTCACAGCGACTAACACGACTTGCCTACTGACTCAGCGTGCAACCGACTGAGCGTGTCTTACGTCGCCTTCATCTCATCACTTCCTCCTTATCGCTGCTGTTCCTCCTCCTGTTCCCTTCTTACCAGTAACTTCTATCCTCCTCCCTCCTCCTCCTTCCTTCTTACCAGTAACTTATCTTGTTCGTCGCTACCCTGCCATCCTAGAAAATAAAATTTCATAAATCAGAAACTAAAAAGATAAATAACCGGTGATTTCTTGGGTATAAACGCGACCAAATTTCATCTAACGAACTTGATCATGTGACTTACTAGCCAAGCAAGAATAGAAGTGCAAATTACTGATGCTTGGCTGAGGTGGCGAGGACGGATGCCAGAAAGCTAGAGCCGAGCGTCTGATCCCCACATAGTAATAGTAATAATAATAATAAATAATAGTAATAATAGCATCGTCCTAACTGAGATCTTGTAGTGATGGGGAGGAAGGTAGATCTCCCCTACACATACCCCAGCCTCTCTATATATAATGTAGTGATTAGGTAATAAAGTGGTTAAGTGTACTGGTACCTGGCCTACTCGTTTTCCAATTATCATAACAAGTGGTCAGGCGTCCAGCACGTGATCGATCCACACACACACGGCCTTCAGTTGTTTGTGTGTTTAGGCTGGCGCCTCTCTCTCTCTCTCTCTCTCTCTCTCTCGTGAATTGTATGGCAACTTAAAATGAATTGTATGGCACTTTCTCTCTCTCGTGAATTGTATGGCAGCTTAAAATGAATTGTATGGCAGCTTAAAATATCAAAAAAATCATGGTCTTGTATGGCAGAGAGAGAGAGAGAGAGACAAACAAGAATACACAAAGGAACACACATTTAACCAAGCCTTTACTCTCAACGAAACACGACCACGTACCTTCACAACACAGGGGGCGGAACAGCAAAAGTTATAGGTGGGGAAGGGGGGGGTGGTTGAAGGAGCGAAGAAACAAGGAGAAAGTAGCAGCAACACGAGTAATCAAAGGATCTGCAACAACAACACACCACCACCGTCACTGCCAGTGTTGGAGTGACCGATCTCTCAGGAAATTGCTTCGTCTTGAGCTCCTGTCTCGAATCATTTGTGTGCTTCGAGAAAATTGATCCGAAACGAGTGAATCTTTGCTTGATTTGTTGTTATTTTTGGTCTAAGAATAGATTATAAGATGTTTATAAGTTAGATGTGGTGCTGAGGGGAATTTTAATGCTTATACTTGGGTGTTTTAATAAAGTTTCGAATCTGTGTTTCAAAGATTATGATCCGAAACCAGAGAATCTTTGTTTGCTGTGGTGTTATTTTATTTATTTATTTATTCATTTATTTTATTTTTATTATAAGGAATTTGTAAGTTAGATGTAGTACTGGGGTGAGTTTTAATGTACTTCGCAGATGTTTTGGTCAAATTTCAAATCTGTGTTTCGAAGAATATAATCCGTAACGAGAGAATCTTTGTTTGGTTTGGTTATTTTTTGTTCTATTTATTTATTTATTTATTTTTTTATGAGGAATTTGTAAGTTAGATGTAGTACTGAGGTGAGTTTTAATGTACTTACTAAACAGATGTTTTAGTCAAGTTTCAGAACTGTTTCGAATGTTATAATCTGAAACGAGTCAATCTTTGTTTTCCTGTTATTTATTCATTTATTTATCTATTTTTGTTCTGTTTTTTTATTATGAAGAGTTTATAAGTTAGATGTGATGCTGAAGTGAGTTTTAATGTACTTATTGAATGTTTTAGTCAAGTTCTATAGTTTTAAGGTAATAATTAGTGATTCGAGTCTTGTGAAGCCTTGAACCGATTGAATCAATTAATGTTATCTTTCTTTATTTTGAATGTTTATCATGGGAAGTAATTGTTTGTAAGATTAACGTAAAAAAAAAAAGAAGGCAATTTATTATTTGTTTATTTTCTTTTATTTTTTTCTTTATCTTGTGAAGCCTCGAGTCAGTCAAAAGAATTAATGATGTTTCCTTTCATCTGGAGTGTTGAAGATGAGAAGTCCCAGCATTGCTTATCATACCATCGTAAAAAAAAAAAAAAAAAAAAAAAAAAAAAAAAGACGTTTCTATAGCGCCATTGTGTAAAATTTTAACATAGCCTTTCACTGTGATACGAAACAGAACAGCAGCAGAAGCAATGCATGAAATCTTTGTAACCGTCTACAGGAAAGAAAGCGATTAAAAATAACAGATCTTGCAATTTCTACCCAGTCTAAAGATTGGACGTGGCTGTAGGAGAAGTAAAGATGTCTCAGAGTGGTTAGTAGTTAAGGACAGGTGTACTAAGTGGCAATCAAAGGGTTATAGTTTGTAGTGCAAATAAACCGACTCACGTAAATTATGGATGATTGCTTCGAAGTGTTAAATAAATCACTTGAATCTTCACTACTACTACAAGAATAACTACTACTTTTAAGAGAAGATTAGACAAGTTTATGGATGGGGATAACAGATGGAAATAGGTAGGTGTGACTCATACAGGGACTGCCACGTGTAAGCCTGGTCGCTTCTTGCAGCTTCCCTTATTTCTTATGTTCTTATGTACTGCTACTACTACTACTACTACTACTACTACTACTCCTAACAACCACAATAATGACAATAAAACAATGGTCTATTTCATCAGTGATATATATTTCTTTACAACCTTTAATCCTTGTCACCCAAATGCAAGTGGTATATACAGCGCCCCAGGAACACAGTACCGGGAGCTCCAACACTAATACAGTACTAATGCAAGGTAAACGTCTTCACTGGTTACCTTTCTTCATTCTTCAAGTCTTATTGTTGTTGTTTTATTATCTGTTTTTATTTGTCTATTTATTTGTTTTCGTACAATCTCGATAAATTCAAGTCTATTTTATTTATTTATTCGTTTTCGTGCAATCTTGGAAAAAATAAAAATAAATAAAACTCTAGATTTGTTTTTTTTACATATCTACTTATTTTATTTATTTATTCATTCAGTTCTGTTATTTATTTTACTTATTTATTTTTATGCATTATCGATAAAATGAACACTATATATATTTATTTTATTTATAACTTATTACTTTATTTTATATGCAGAAAATTAACCTTTCTATTTATTATATATATTTTTTTCTCTTCAAGAAAGCGTATATCTATAAAATATTGCACTCTTCATACATATAACTAATTTTTCCATATGATTTCCGTATAACAAATTTGTACGTATATATTCTTGTATATTCTACGAAAGAAGTGTTTATTTTTTCACCAAACTATTTTTTTTTGTTTCGTTTCATTTATTTAAAAGTTTATTCTGTCTGTCTGTGTGTATGTTATGTTATGTAATGTATGTATTGTAGAGCGTCTGTTTGTTAGTCTGTCTCTGTTTATCTGTGTGTGTGTGTGTGTGTGTGTGTGTGTTTAAGAGTCACTGTTTCTGTCTATTGTCTATTCGTTTTTCTATCTATCATTTCTGTCTATCTTTATCTATCGATCTACCAGTCTGCCTAACACACACACACTCATCATCACCACCATCATCATCATTCTCAAACACTACACACACAACTGGACGGAGCTAAGTGACTTGTACAACACCCCCACAACACCAAAGCACAACCTGGACTTAACAAGCAAACCCCTCTTTAGATCCCAACCGCCTATACACTAATAACCTTTCAACTCCTTTCTCTTTTTAAATTCATTCCCTAAACATACCACACTCCTTTTAAGCACTGGAGAACAAGCTAAGTATATATAAACAACCACGAGAGTTTAATTACATGATAGAACAAGCGAGAGGTTTACGGGGCACTCACTTCGAAGCTTCAGTGTGTTTCGAAGCAGCTCAAGCGGTCTCGTATGTTGTTAAGCTGGTTTTAAGTGGACCATGGAGGTGGAGGAGGAGAAGGAGGAGGTGGAGGAGAGGGAAAGGAAGGAAAGGAAGGAGTGTGTGATAAAGAAGGAAGATGAGGGTAGGAGGAGGAGGAGGAAGAGGAAAAAGAGGGAGGAGTGGGTGATAACGAAGGAAGGAAAGGAAGGATGTGAGGGTGGAAGGAGGAGGAGGAGGAGGAGGGAGAAAATATAGTAACGATAGAAACGGAAAGAAAAAGATTGGAATAAAAGACATAGGAGGAAGAGGAGGAAGAGGAGGAGGAGGAGGTTTACAGGTTTCCTCTTGCGTCTTGTTCCAACTCGATCGCTTCAAACAATGCCTTGAAATTGCCAGCGCCGAAACCCTACAGGAGGAGGAGGAGGAGGAGGAGGAGGAGGAGGAGGAGGAGGAGGATGTGGTTAGATAAATAAATATACACAAGTGAATAAAATGAATTAATAAACAGAGAAGAAATGGATAACATAATAAACACACACACACACACACACACACACACACACACACACACACACACACACACACACGCAAAATAAATAAATAAAAATAGTAAAATAAAATAAAATAAAACAAATAAAAACTCCCAAAAAACAGCAAAGTCCGAGAGAGAGAGAGAGAGAGAGAGAGAGAGAGAGAGAGAGAGAGAGAGAGAGAGAGAGAGAGAGAGAGAGAGAGAGAGAGAGAAAGAGAGATTAACAAAAACATACATAACCACTCCTTAAAAAAAGTAAAAAAAAATAAAATAAAATAAACAAACAAATAAATAAACAAATACAATAAACAAATAAATAACCCTTTTAAGATACTCACATTGTGGTTACGACGCTGGATCACCTCGAGGAAGACAGTAGGACGGTCCTGCATGTTCTTGGTAAACAGCTGCAGGAGGTACCCATTATCATCAAAGTCCACTAGAATATTCAATTTCTCCAGCACATCCATCTCTTCCGCTATCTTCACCTTGGAGTGGCTCAACCTCTCCCTCAGTTGCTGGTAGTAAGTCTTAGGCACTTCCAAGAACAGCATGCCACGTTCCCTCAGGTTAGTGATCTGTAGGGGGCGTGATGGAGAAGCGTGAGAGAGAGAGGTGGAGGAGGAGGAAGTGTGAGAGGTGAGGTAAAGGAGGAAGGGAAGTTAAGATGAAATATGGATATCTAAACGGCCAATTACAGCATGCCACGCTCTCCCTCAGGTTAGTGATCTGTGTGGGGGGAGGGGGGTGGAGTGTGGGAGAGAGAGAGAGAGAGAGAGAGAGAGAGAGAGAGAGAGAGAGAGAGAGAGAGAGAGAGAGAGAGAGAGAGAGAGAGAAGAGGAGGAGGAGGAGGAGGAAGAGATAAAGAGATAAAGATGAAGGATGAAGGAAAGCTGAGGTGTTGGAGCATAAATAAAAGCTCAATTGCATAATGCCACGCTCCCTTAGGTTCGTGATCTGCGGGAGGTGGAGCGTGAGAGAGGAGGAGGAGGAGGAGGGTGAAAGAGGAGGTGGAGGAGGAAGAAAAGTTAAAATGACGTGTTTGAATAAGGGTTAGTGCAAGAAGCCATCATCCCTGCACGTGTGGGAGAGAGAGTGTATGACAGAGAAAAGATCAGCGAGGTTAAGCAACGCTGGGTCTGGTCACTGCTTGGATGGGTGACCGCCTGGGAGCACCCGATACCGGCATTCTCTAATTAAGGTAAATTAATAAATAAATACATAAAATAGATGGATAAGATAAATAAAACGCACAAGAACAACACGACCTCGCTTCCTCAGGGCTCTGATCTATGGTGTGAGTGTGACAGAGGAGAGCGGGGAGAGCAGTAGCATTAGGTCCCGCTCGCTCAGTGGTTACCAAACTACGGCTAAGTCATTCATCAGGGTTAATATAATGATTTTTTTGTGGGTAACAGAGAGAGAGACAGAGAGAGTGAAGAATTTTCGAGATCAAGTAAACATTGCTGCGCCTAACATTAAGATTAGCGTCAACTTGATCTTAGCATGCAAAATTGTAAAGTAAACCTATTTAAATAAAGTCAGTAAGTTAAGCGGAGTAGCAATAAACATTACACGCTACTGAACTGTATTAGAAAACAAACGAGGATCTGAGTGTGGGCAAGCCAGGAGCATTGTTACTGGTGCACAAGACAGCCACCGTGCAACCCTGACGACCACCACCACCACCACCACCACGTGTGCAGTGAGTGGGTGGCAGTGATGGGCGGGTGGGTGGTTAAGTGACTGAGTGGTTGAATGGATGCTCCGTAACATAAAAATACCACGAAACAGCTGGATGAATAGATGGAAGGACAAATGAACGGACAGGTGAACAAATATAACAAGAAAAAGCACGTACTGAAAGGGGTAACACGCTTAATATAGCGAATAACAAGCTGAAAGAATTAGAGAAACACCGTGAAAGGATGAACAGGTGAATGGACAATTGAACAAACAGGTAAACATATATAACAACATGCGTACTGAAAGAGGTAACACGTTTAACTTAAAAAAATGCCAAGCTAAACTGAACAACAAGCTGAAAGAATTAAGAAACCATTAAAGTAAACTAGAGAGAGAGAGAGAGAGAGAGAGAGAGAGAGAGAGAAAGGGGTGCTGTGTCAGTCCTTACAGAGGAGATGATATTGTCAGTGTTGAGGGCGATGTGCTGCACCCCCCGCCCCCCCGTAGTAGTCCACGTACTCTTGAATCTGACTCTTCCTCTTGCCCGGGGCTGGCTCGTTGATCGGCATCTGGGAGGAGGAGGAATACAAAGGAATACAAAGGAAGACCAAACAGCAATAGCCCCCGAGGTCCTTACAAGGCTGTTTGGGTAACTATTCTACTCTACCAGTGAGAAAGGCAGGATAGCACAGGAGGAGGAGGAGGAGGAGGAAAAATATCAAGAGGAAGAGGAAGAAAAAGAGAAAGAAAGAGAAACAGGAAGAGAAATAGGAAGATAAACAGGAAGAGAAAGAGAAGAAGGAAGAGAGGAGGAGGAGGAGGAGGAGGAGGAGGAGGAGGAGGAGGAGGAGGAGGAGGAGGAGGAGGAATTTATTCATTTCTTATTTATCACCTACGTATTTTCTTCTTCCTTTCTTCCCTTCCTTTATTCTTCACCTCCTTTTGTCTTAATATTATTTATTGTTTTTTATGCTTTTCCTTCTCTCTCTCTCTCTCTCTCTCTCTCTCTCTCTCTCTCTCTCTCTCTCTCTCTCTCTCTGTCTACCCTTCTTATTTATCACTCTTTTGTCTTTTAACAACCTTTTTAGTATTCTCTCTATTTCTACTCTTCTCCCTGCTTCTCATTTATATCATTCGTAACAACTTGCATTTCCACCATTACCTCCCTTCCTTCCTTCCTCTCATTTACCACTTATTCAACGCTTCATCTTAAACACATCACTCATTTACCCTTACGTCTTAAAACAACAAGCCTTTCCAAACACTCTAATCCCTTCCCTCTCTCTATATACATATCTCCCTCTTTCTCTCTCTCTCTCTCTATCTCCCCCTCTCACCTTAATAGTTTCCTCATAGTTACTGACAACCACGGAGCGCAGAGAGGAGTACTCAGTGCTGATGTCCTTGTCGTCCACGGACCAGAAGCGGTGGAACAAGAGGTGCTTCTCGTACCATTCTACAACATTCTCCATCTCAAGGTCCGGCTGGTTCCCTACGATGTGGTCTATGAATCTCAGGTTTGTGGAGGGCCTGTGGGTGGATGGGTGGGTGAAGGGGTGGGTGAAGGGGGTGGTTTGGTTGAAGTGATTGGTGAATGGGTGGTTTGCTGGGTGAGTGAGTGGATGAGTGTTTAGGTTGGTGCGTGGTTGAGTGGGTGGATGAGTGGATGGATTGAGTGGATAGTACAAAAGAGCATAATAAAGTGATAATATGAATAGATTTAGTGGATGGATCGATAAAATTAATAGATAGACAAATTTCTCTCTCTCTCTCTCTCTCTCTCTCTCTCTCTCTCTCTCTCTCTCTCACTCACAGTTTCTCCGACAGCCTGTCCAGCCCCTCCCTCGGCTTCTTGTACCCCGGCAGGAACAGGCCGCGGTACCCCTCTCGCTCAATGAAGGTGTGGGTCGTGTCCCCGTACTGCAGGAGGAGGAGGAGGAGGAGGAGGAGGAGGAGGAGGAGGAGTTGGAGGAGGAGAGTGAT